>NC_081861.1:1500000-1612500 GCF_963259705.1 Myotis daubentonii | reverse complement strand
GTCCCAGAATACTGTGCTCCTTAAGCAGGAAATGTGGTGTGGGGGTTAGAGTAAGGATCTATTCTAGACTCTCTGGGGTTGCATTTCAGCTGTGCTGCTTAGTAGCTCTGTGGTCTCAGGCAAGTTACCTAATCTCCCTGTACCTTATTTCTTTGTTTGTGTCATTGTGATAAGTGTAGTCCTTACCCCCACAAGGGTATTGTAAAGACTTGTGATTTAATAGCTTAAAACACTTAGAAGAGCAATTGACACAGTAAGCTGTCAATAAATATTATTATTATTATCCTACACAATTTGTATTTTGCTCTGTCACATTAACACTTAAACTATAGTGTTGACCACAGCTATAGAAATATCTGTAGTTTGTTGATTGCCATTATGAAGAGGAACTCAGCATCTCTTGAGGTTTCATGCTCCAATTTGAATAGAGAAGCAGGATGAAGATGGAGGGGAAGGAAATCAGAGAGCATTTAACAGTGCATCAGATATGCTAGCACCTCTCTCTCCAATGCAAAAAGGTACTCTTTTATATAGTATACTAAATAAAATCTATTCCAGGCACTCATACAATAGCATCAGAATCCATTCATGATGCCCACTGGCTACAGTATTATTCAAATGTCTGTTGGCATATCGCTTGGTATAACTGAATAATGAAACACTCATTCAATTTGCAGACCTGCAGCACAGTGTATTTAGGAATTAGCTTAATGTTTCATCATTGTTTGTTATGAAAAAGATGGATAATAGAAAGATTGCCCTGCTGTCTCATAGCTGAAACCTCTCCAGCGATGGATGAATGAGGTATAAGCTTATCCGGGAATCCAGATCATCTTCCGACCCTCTCTTACTTCCCTTTTCCCTGAGAATTTCTTTCATTTACTTTGTGCTACTTGTGACAGAGAGAGGTAGAAAATTCCTGCTCAATGCAGAGTTACAATTTCTCACCTGAATTTATCGTCTCTCAGAATTAAATAGCAGCCCTTTAAGTAGAGAGGTACCTACAGAAACGATTCGAAGAACATCAAGCACTGACACTGTTCCTGTCTTGAAGACACTTTTTGGTAATAGAGTGAGGTTGAGATCTAAAAGGTAACACTGGATGCTAGCTGGTAACATCAGCAGTGAACTGAAAGAGAACAATTCAGCGCAGTCTTCCTTTCTAAGAGAAATGCCAATTCCTTGGTGACTTGAGAAATAATTCTTAGAATTCATTAAAGTACATGTTTTGTTCAGCTTATTATACCTCAGGTGAGATTTCTTTTTAAGACCCGTGTGCTATAGTGCATTTAGAACCAGATTTAGAATAATAGCATCCTGGACCTGTGTAGGTCAGCGGTTCTCAACCTGTGGGTCGCGACCCCTTTGACGGTCGAACGACCCTTTCACAGGGGTCGCCTAAGACCATCCTGCAGATCAGATATTTACATGACGATTCATCACAGTAGCAACATTACAGTTATGAAGTCGCAACGAAAATAATGTTATGGTTGGTCACAACATGAGGAACTGCATTTAAAGGGCCAGAAGGTTGAGAGCCACTGGTGTAGGTCAACTTGGGGTCTATTAACATAAACCACTTGAGAGAATGTAACCTCACTGGCAAAGGCAGCATCAAATATCTTAGACATGTAATTATGGGCTGAGTGGTGCTCAAGTACCTCTTCATTCAAAGCCATTGCCAGCTCGGACCTTTTTTACTCAGATGTGAAGGAAAAGACGTGGGCTTCTCTCCTTCAGATGGTCCTGTCAGCATCTGGCATCTTCTGGAATAGAGAATCAATCCTAGCCCAAGATGGTTGTGAGATAAAATAGACCGATCCATGTATGAGCCCATAGTTTGCTGCTGCACGTAGGTTAACTCCTCTTCTTCATATTCTTCTTTGATTGTGGTAAGATGTGTATAACCTGAAATTTACCATTTTAACCATTTTTATGTCTACAATTTAGTGGCATTGAGTACATTCGCACTGTTGTGCAATCATCATCACTGCCTGTCTCGAGAACTTTTTCATCATTCCTTCATTTACTTAAAGGGCTCCTGGAAACCGCCATGCTACAATCTGTCCCTGTGAATTTTCCTATCCTAAGAACCTCATATAGATAAAAACCAGGCACTATTTGTCCTTTTGTGTCTGACTTCTTTCACTTACCATAATGTTTTAAAGTTTCATTCATGTTGTAACATGTATCAGAATTTCCTTCCTCTTTAAGAACAAATATTCCATTGTGTATATATATCCTGTCTTTCCATTCATCTGTCAATGAACATTGAATTAAATTCTTTTTTTACTTGTTGATAATATTACAGATGTCCCCCATTTTCTTCCCTTTGCCCTCCCTCCACCGACCCACCCCCTCCCCGCAGATTACATTCTTAAAAGGTTGCATACAAATGACCAAAAAGCTTGCATTTGGGTCTTTTGAAGTAGAGACCTCAGTCTTGGTATATTATATCTGCTTACCATTCTTCCTTCCCTCTCTACCCTTATCATGGCCCATTATGACTGAATTATATTTCACAACTCCATTGGTGTTGGGCTTTGTCATGTAACTTGTTTGGCCCAGGAAATGTAAATGGAAGTTTCAGGGTGCCAGTTTTGAACCAAAGCCTTCAGAGGCATTGAATGTTTCTGTTGGGCCCTCTTGGGATTCTGCCATCACCATGAGCAAAACATGGCCTGTGCAACCATGGCTTCCATAAGAAGGAGATAATGATAAAAACTCTCAGCAAAGTGTGAATAGAGGGATAATCCCGGAACATAATAATAAATGGGTACGTGCGAGGGGTCGGCCTGCACTCTAAGGCCTGTTTGTTAGCATCATCAGCAAACTTCCCAGGTTCCCCAGGCTCTGCCTCCACCTGCCTTCGGGCCAGCCAGCTGTCCACCTTAATCACTCCAGTCTGTTTCTGAAAGGGCTGTAAGAGGAATCGGGAGTCTAGTCGCTGAGTCTCCCATGAGGGCAGGTGCTGCTCAGATGGCAGGGAAAGGGGTGGGTGTGTTTCCCCTTCCTAGAGCTACTCCTCTGAGCTCGAGCTACTCCTCTGAGCTCGACCCAGAATATGTCCCTGCCCTGGGCCGCACGGAGACCCTCGTGTGCAGCCCAGGGCGATCAGCGGGAAGCCTGGAGTTTCTCTCTCTCCCTGGGGGGGCAGCACCGGTCGGGGTCCGGGACAGTGGACTGGACAGGCCCTCCCTCCGCCCAGTCCAGTCACTGACGCTGCCCGAGGGGGCGCCCCCCAGAGGCCTGGCCTCTGCTGCGTCTCCTCTGTGCAGGGGGAGAGGCAGGTGGCAGGCAGGGCTCCTGGGGGAGGAGGGCTGCACCACCTCCCTCGGGGTCTTTCCTTTTCCTGAGCTGTGGCTAATGGAAGGGGCCAGCACCTCTCAGGGGAAATGGCCATTTTGGTTTGGGAGGTGTGAGCAAATGCAGGTCTCCCAGCCTCCTCTCTTCCACCTCCCCCCAGTGCTTCCCACCCCAGCCTCTCCTCGGCCCGTCGAGTCCACACCACCCTCCCCCCACTGAAGCCTCGGGTGAGTAGCTGCAAATGAAAATCGCATGCTCTGGGTTTCATACCCAGGTTCTAGCTTCCGGAATTTCTGGTTGAACTGGTATGTAGTAAGGCAGCCTATTGTATGAAACTTCTCCAAGTGATTCTAATATGTAGCTCAGGTTGATAACCACTGCATACAGACAGAGAAGTAGGAGAAATGCAAACATCCAATATGCAGTTGTTTGTGAGAGAAATACTACATTTGCTGAACCCTCAAGATGCTTCCCAAAACCCTATCATATGTTACATATCTATATATATATATCAGTGGTCGGCAAACTGTGGCTCGTGAGCCACATGCGGCTCTTTAGCCCCTTCAGTGTGGCTCTTCCACAAAATACCGACTTCTGCGCATGAGCCATGAAGTTTCAATCGCACTGTACATGCGCGCCTGCACACAGTATTTTGTGGGAGAGACACACTCAAGGGGCCAAAGAGCCACATGTGGCTCACGAGCCGCAGTTTGCTGACCACTGATATATATAAAAGCCAAGCGACCGGAAAGACCAGAACAACTGGAATGACCAGAACGACTGGTCGCTATTAGGCGCATTGCAGCTGGCCAACCCGCCGGATCAGGGGTGGAGCCAGCCGGCCAACCTCCCATGGCCCCTCCCCCATTGGCCCCAATCAGGGCGGGCTGGCCAGACCCTACCTGTGCATGAATTCGTGCACCAGGCCTCTAGTATATATATAAAACAAAAGCCCCTCTCTTTTCTGACTTCTCTTGACTCCACCTAGGTTTCTACCATCACCACCCTGGTGTTCTATTCTCCTTTCATCATCTCCACCTCCTCACACACTCAGTAGGACCTTCTCATTGTCCTGCAGAGTAAGTCCTGGGCCAACTACTTGGATGCCTTAAAGTCCTTCCTTGAAGAGAACCATCCTAATGCCATTTGGTTTTCTTCCAAGATTGAATAAAACACATTGTGCTTTTGTATTGAAATTATGCAAAGCACCAAACATTTACAGCAATGGGTATAAAAGGAGCTGATCTATTTCTTCACTATCCTTGTACTTTTGCTTTGCTTTTCTGCACAAACATGTCTTATCCATTATATGCTTAAATTTACTTATCTCTAAAATACCATTTGAATTTTAACATGCTTATGTGTTTTTATGATCACTCTTACTTTTCATTCTTTTACCCCTTCACTGTGCTGCTCTAGGCCACTGCCTCTCACCCCATTTTACACTGTGATTCCCAGAGTCAAAAATCTAAAAGAACAGTGTAGAGAAACAACATTTTGTAAACACTGAGCTGACTCGCCTATGAAATAACAACACAAAGAACGATTTTCAATTTCATATTCGTGGGGATGTATTTTGTTTTTGTTTTTTGTTTTCCCTCCATTATCATAAAGCAGCAAATCTCAAGGCATGTGACTTTAAGTGGTCAATGTAAAACTACTGTAAACATGTTCTGGGGTGAGCACATAAATGTCTTCGGAAAACCCAGAGAAATTACAGTGAACATCAGTAAAATCTTCTAAATAGGAGAGTATCTTTAATGCATCTTCCCTCTTGATGTTATCAAATTCTAATACTTGGTAATGTTGAGTCATTACCTGTGCATGTTCTGCATCCTGGGAATTGTAGAATGCAGATTGCGTCTCACTTTACTCATCTGATCAGTACAAAGACATTAGCCCAAGTTCCATCTGATGGAAAAGAGGTGCCCAGTATACCAATGTATTTTTCTTTTTTTTTCTTTTTTCTTTATTGATTAAGGTATTACATATGTGTCCTTATCCCCCCCCATTGCCCCCCATCCCCCCCCCACACACACACCAATAGACTCAATGTCTTTTTCTTAGACTTCCCTGCCTCTTCAGTGGGGATCAGACACAAATTTTGACAGATTTTCTATTCAGACATGTCTCTCAGGGACTCCCCTCTTTTTTACATCTTCCTCCTCGCCACAGTCTCTCTAGCAGACAAACACACATCATTCCCCAGTTCTCCAGCTAGTCTTTTGCCGAAGTCTGCCTTACCCCACTTATTCCGCCTAACACACCTTTCACTGAATTCATTTGTTCAGGTGGCTGTCCTTGATCACCCACTAAGTATAGAGTACTGAAGTAGGTACAGATTATTTAACTCATTAATGAATGAGGGAACCAGTCAGCACCACACATATATAGGCAGATAAAGAATGCTGAAAAGTAGTTAAAAATACAAATGAGATGAAAATCAATTGCATTCAACCAGACACAACTAACTTGCATTAATATCAATTTTCAACAACTTATACAGTTGTCAAAAAACTCAAGGACAATGAATGGTGAAGACAGCCATGAAAGTTACGCTAGAGAAGACACAAGTAATTTTGTCAAAGACTTTCACAAATATTCCTGATAAGTCCTGCAAAGTGGTCTGTGCACACAATTGCTCCTGTGGGGCAGGGCCCTGGGAAAAGGGGGACAGAAGAGAAGAGGGGATTCGGAGAGGACCTGGAGAGAGACAATAAAAAGGTTTCCCCTTTTTTTGAAACACACAGAAAATCTGTGCTATAAGACTATCTCTGCTGAAGGTATGCTTGCTTTGCTCTGAATAAAAGACAAGCAGTGTGTGACAGAGACTGCTAATTATCACTTGATATTCATTCTCTTCTTCTTTCTTAGTAAGAGAACCCTCCATCCAGAATACAGATAACACTTCTCAGCCTCACTGATGCAACCACATGACCAAGTCTTCCAGCCCATGGAGTGCCAGTTGAAGAGTCCTGGGTAACTTCCAGGATTGGTTCCCATAAGAAAGGACATGCCCTTCTTTGACCATTCCACATTCCCGCCAGCTCAAGGTGGATGGAATGACTGGCTCTTGAGCAGCCATCTTGGTAAAAACCACCTGAGTTTCAAGGTGACAAGAGCCCATGACTCCTGATAACTGCATACAACTGCCTTCTACCTAAACACAGAAATGGACCTTACACTTTTCTTTTTCCCCCTTACCTCTTTAGGCTCTGTTATTTGGGGGATTCTGTTACATGCGACCAAAGCTAATCCTAAGTGATGGGGGGGCGGGGGGGCAGGGCGGAGGAAAGTTTGGTTGGTTGTTTTCCTGAGGAATTTCCATTGAAATGTCCAGTGGCTCCTCTGAAAAATACATTTCTATGTATAGCCAAATGTCATCTCAGTAGCACCCTCCATTGCTACCCTCTGCTCACTCATATGTACACAACTTCCGAGGAACAGAGTAGTCATTGCCTGTGGCCCATAAGGGGCATTTGGAGACTTTACCTAAAATTGACAGCACCAATTAACGAATCTGTGGGAGGGAAAATCCGGTGTGGTTGCTGGCATCTGCCCCACACCTGCACATACGTGCCAGCTCCAGAAGCTTGCGTGGGTTAGGAAAGGAGCCCGTTGAAAGCAGGGCTATGGGAAGATGACCAAAAGGAGGTCCCTCTGGGAGGGAAAATTTCACTCCATTCCTGATCATCTGCATGGTTATAGCCTGAGTAATCCCAAACCACATCCAAAAGAAAGCCCAGTGCGTCTGGCTTTGAGACGCGTTCATTCTTGCAGCAGCTGCAGATTTACCTTGGTGATTATGTTTTCACGGAGCTAATATTAGAGTTTGTTGGCATTCCCAAAGCACATGCTAGCTAATTGCAGGCAAAGCAAGCTGAAGAAACCATCCTGGGATTAAAATTTTGTTTCAGATAATCAACAAAATGAACAATCCACCCACTGATAATCAAATTGACCAAGCTATATAATTTTCAGACTCTGCTATTCCTTAGTACCTCTATTTCCTGTGAGGTAGTAGAATACAAGCTCAGAGTTTTTTAGACTTTCTTTTGATGGCACTCAACATTCTATCCACTTCTTTAAATGTGTTCCGAACACTCCATAGTATCAGTTTCATCAGTGTGCAAATTATGGCTTTATCTTTGAAGCTCCATTAAAAATCCATAATTTGAGGAATTGTTAGAAGATCTTTCCCAAGGAGTAAGATAATCTTTTACACAAAGAAGCCTGACCCTTCTGCAGGCATGGCCACCCTGGGAGTCACATTTCCATTTGACAGATGCTGGAAGGCTCAGGTTGTAGACTTCCATAGAGATATGATTAAAACATAAAAAAATAAACCTAGACATTGCTTCACTTTTTACCTCTCATAACTCAAAATATTGCTTTCTATACACTTTTCCGCTGTTTTGAAAGCAGAAAAAAATCTGTCATCTCTGTTTGCTGTGTTCTGAAAGTCTTATTTTTTTCTCTTAAAAACCCCATGGAGGGATGAATAGACAAAGCACAGAGGATTTGGGGGTTGGTGAAAATATTCTGTCTGATACTAAAATGGTAGATAGATGTCATTATACATTTGTCAAAACTCAAGGAAATGTACAACACCAAGAGCAAACCCTCATGTAAACAATGGACTCCGGGTGATGACATTGTAGGTTCATCAATTACAACAAATATTCGCTATGGCAGAGGATGCTGGTACGAGGGGAAGGTATACATGTGTAGGGGCAGAGGGTATAGCGGAAATCTCTAGCTTCCCCTCAATTTTTCTGTGAACCTAAAACTGCCCTAAAAAATAAAGTTGTTAAAAAAAAACATGCACAGGTCAGAGGGGGCACCTCATCCCACACCAGCACCAAAAGAGGGCATCTAGGCCTGTGGTTTTATGTCAAACTAGAGGCCCAGTGCATGAAATTCATGCGAGGGGTGGGTCCCTCAGCCTGGCCTCCACCCTCTCCAATCCGGGACCCCTAAGGAGATGTCGACTGCTGGTTTACACCCCCTACCTGCTCTCCCCTGCCGGCCTGATCTCCCCTAACCGCCTCTGCCTCAGCCCCGTCCACCATGGCTTTGTCAGGAAGGACGTCCAGAAGACGTCAGGTCTAATTAGCATATTACCCTTTTATTAGTATAGATTCTATGCCTACTCTTTCCACAGCCAATCAGGTTAGGAACAGAGGCCCCAAGAGGCTTCCCACCTTTCCAGAGATGGCTGACTTTCTGTTACAGCCCACCTTCATAAATAAGGCACAAAGTACAGTTACACTGCAAACCACTGGAGTCAGTCTCATAAAATCACAAAAATATCCACATCACTGAAGACTAATTTTTCCCTCTTAACCTTACCATCCACAGCTTTTGACAATTGTTTTCTTTCACTTGACTTAAAAGGCTTATTTCTTCCTGGTGTTGAGTTGTAGGAGTTCTTCATATATTTTGTAAATTAACCCCTTCTCAGATGTATCATGGGTGAATGAGTTCTCCCATACAGTAGGTCCCCTTTTTTATTTTGTTGGTGTTTTCTTTTGCTGCGCAGAAGCATTTTAGTTTGATGTAATCCCCTTTGTTTATTTTCTCTCTTTGTTTTTCTTGCCCTAGGAGATGTATCAGTGAAAATACTGCTACATGACATGTCTGAGATTTTACAGCCTATGTTTTCTTCTAGGATTTTTATGGCTTCACAACTTACATTTAAGCCTTTTGTCCCTTTTGAGTTTATTCTTGTGTATGGTGTAAGGGAGCAGTCTAGTTTCTTTCTTTTTCTTTTCTTTATTTTTTATTTTTATTATTTTTTGCATGTACCTGCCCAAATACCCCAACAACATTTATTGAAGAGACTGTCTTTATTCCATTGTACACTATTGTCTCCTTTGTCAAATATTAACAAGGGTCAATTTCTGGAGTCTCTGTTCTGTTCCATTCTTATATATGCCTGTTCTTATGCCAGCACCAGACTGTTTTAATTACAGTGGCTTTGTAGTATAGTTTGAGATCCAGTATTGTGATCCCTCTAACTTTGCCCTTCTTTGTCCAGATTGCTGAGACTCCTCAGGTCTTTTTTGGTTCCGTATAAATTTTAGAATATTTGTTCTGGATCTGTGAAGCATGCCTTTTAAAAAATGGGCAAAGGACCTGAATAGATGCTTTCCCGAAGACATACAGATGGCCAATAGACATAGAAAAAAATTCTCAACACCACTAATCATCATAGAGATGCAAATTAAAACTACAATGAGGTATCACCTCACACCTGTCAGAATGGCTACCATCAATAAATCAACAAATGACAAGTGCTGGCGAGGATGTGGAGAAAAGGGAACCCTCGTGCACTGCTGGTGGGAATGCGGACTGGGGCAACCACTGTGGAAAATAATGTGGAGTTTCCTTAAAAAATTAAAAATGGAACTGACATTTGACCCAGCAATCCCACTTGTGGGAATATCTCCTAAGAATCCCAAGACACCAATAATAAAGAATATATGCACCCCTATATAGCAGTGTTCATTTACAATAGCTAAGACCTGGAAACAGCCATGTGCTCATCAGTGGATAAAAATCTGTGATACATTTACACGATGGAATACTCCGTAGCTATGAAATGAATGACCTCTCACCCTTTGCAACAGCATGGATGGATCTGGAGATTATTATGCTAAGCAAAATAAGCCACTTAGAAAAGACACATATCACATGATCACACTCATATGTGGGATCTGATGAACAAAAGAACCTGATGAACAAAATAGGTCCAGAGGTATGGCTGCATGGAACAGACTGACCGATCTCAGAGGGGAGGAGAGGAAACGTATGGGAAGAGATCAACCAAAGAACATACATGCATATATGCATGACCCGTGGACACAGACAGTAGTGTGAGGAAGGCCTGGGGTGGGGGAAGGGCTGGGTGGAGAGGAGCAGAGAGGGGGGAAATGGGAACATCTGCAATACTGTCAATAAATTTTTAAAAATTTAAGGCTTATTTCTTAATTTATTTGTATCTTCTTCCCCAGTCCTTATACTTTTGGGTCAAAAAGTATGGTAATGGTTTGGGGCTGCTGAAGTTGTAATTAAGGTCCCGCTGAAGTAATATAATAGGAAACCTTAAATCAGTGGTCCCCAAAGGGTGAGCCCCGGACCTGTAGCAGCAGCATCACCTTGTTAGAAATGCAAGTTCTCAGGCCCCATCCTTACCTGCAGAATTAGAGGCTGGGGATGAGGTGGGGAAGGGATAGAGCCAAGCCCTTTAGGTGACCCTAATGCCCTAAAGCAGTGGTCACTATTGGGATTACCTGGAGAGCTTTCCTACGCCAGCTCCCCCTGCTCAGAATATGAACTTTATTAGGTCTGAGGTGGAGCCACAATGTAGATTTTCAGAAAGCTCCCCGGTGACTCCTAGACACAGTCCCAACTAAGAATTGCCGCAGAATTGCCTACTATAGCTTTAAAGACTTTCCGCAATATTTTATTTCCAAGAAAGAATTTTAGAGGATTGGATAGTGGGTGGGCAGAGCGATAGAAGAAAATAGCCAATACATTTTAGAAGCCTAATTTGACATCTTCTCAGAACCAAGAGGTAACTCCACAAATAACCAACGATCAAGGTCATTTAAGACTCAAACTCTCTCATCTCCTGACATCCAGCCCTCGCTTAATGCCGTTCCACCTTTAAATGTTCTTGTTACGAGTAGCGGGAAAGCTGACGAAGGAAACACATTTATGTGTCAGGTTCTTTATATTGAGAGGCTCATTGAATCATCACAACAACCTCCTCAGGGAGTGAGTCCCTCTCACCGAAGAAACTGAGGCTCAGTTATTAAGAAAGATGCTCAGTTTCCAATAACTAGCAATTGGCCAGGCTGTGATTTGCAGCTAAATCTGTCTGGCACCAAAGCCCACGCTGACACTTTCTCTTCTTTTCCAGACTCTCCACTTGCATTTGTGGCTGTTGAAGTCATCGCTAAGACATTTGCAATGTCTTTTCAATGCAAAACATTGCCTCTGTTAAAGCACACTTCACTTGTGCAGAAACAATAAGGCTTGGAAAAGTTTATAATTCAGACCAAAAGGGATAAATTAAAAGCATTTGAACTTACGCTTCAGCCTGGAAAAGAGTTAAAATTGAGAGCACTTTAATAAGAAATGTTGAGGTTCTGAGTGATAAATCCATTTCATAAAACAGAAAGTAGAATCAGTGATTCTCTATCTTCACTGAGGACTAAAAAGAAAGACTGGCCTGGCCGGCGTGACTCAGTGGTTGAGCATCAACCTATGAACCAGGAGGTCACGGTTAGGTTCTTAGTTGGGGCACATGCCCGGGTTGCAGGCTCCACCCCAGTGTGGGGTCTTCAAGAAGGAGGCAGCTGATCAATGATTCATCATTGATGTTTCTATCTCTCTCCCTCTCCCTTCCCCCCTGAAATCCATAAAAATATATAAAAATAAAAAAGAAATACTGGCCCAGTGCTGTCTGTTTGGGTTTTAGGTTCCAAATAGTCATAGTTGGTATATTCCCTGTGAAGTCTCATCAAGGCAGATCATTGGGAGGAAAAGGGGGGACTCACTTTTAAGAAAAGATTACTTTGGATCTTTATTCCAGATAACTCCTAGCGCAACACCCAAATATGGTTGGTGCGTTAAACACATGCATGTTGAATGAATACAGTTGAAATTATTAGAAGTTATTAAACAGAAGAACGTGTCACCTAAGATAGCCTTTGAGAAGCTGAGAGGTTAACAAATTAATTGATAACTAGGTTTTCCTCCATCTGAGGTGGCTGCAATCGGCTTCCCACAATGAGAAACTTCACTAAATCAATGCTGACACTACGACCAGACACCCATCTCATCCCCCCTTCATCGTTAGCTAATTACTTCCCCTCTGGAAGTTTACAAATTAACCCAATAAAGATGAAAACACCCAGACACCAGGGTGGATGGTACACACAGCAACGATACTAATCACTATTTTCAACAAATAATTCATTCTTTCCATTCTCCTAAGACAACATGCTTGATGTCCATCCCTTAAAAAAAACAAATCTAAGGTTCCGAATTTTTGAATTCCTGAACATTCCTCCAGTCCAGCCCCCTGGAGTAGCTTTCTCATGCAGATAAGTGCCGGGAGCCGGTCCATCCTTGCTGTTTCAAGGGACCTGGCATATATGGCATACTATTCTTAAGATGTTTACTCCCCTTCTTGGCACTATGTGTTTTAACCAAGGTCACCTCTCCGAGAAAGGTTGTTTCCCCAGGTAGGGATTTTCCCCTGAAGTTAGGGAGGGAATAAGACTCCTTAACTAAGTGCCAGGTGGGTAATTAATCACTTTAACTACGAACAATCATGCTTAAGCTACATAATCTTTACTCCCTGGAATGGAGATAAGAAACACCCTAACCTTTGGAATAGAGATTGATAGGATTGGAATCAACTGGTATAAATACAGATGTAACAAGACAACAAAAACAACATAACCAGACAGAACTTGGCTGGAGATGCTGGCTACTGAACCTGGCCAAAGAACCTAGAGACAGAACCTAGCTATGGAACCTGGATAGAACATGGCAAGAGAACCTGACTAGAACCTGGTGACTGAACCTGGCTGGAGAACCTGGACAGAACCTGGCTTGAGAACCTAGCAAGAGAACATGGACACAGAACCTGGCTGGAGATCCAAAGCAGAACCTCTCTGGAGCTCCAGACCAGAACTTGGCTGGAGATCCTGGCTAGGCTGCTGATCAACTGAACACTGTCTCCGTGTCATTCCTTCTTCACCGACTCCGTCCACACCTTTGGGGACCCCTGGACCTGCTGGGGTTGGACCCCAGCAGATAAGATGCTGGTCTTTCCCAAGTGCCTCCATGTACCGCCCCTCCCCATACACATACCATCATAAGCTACCCAAGAAGTTCCAGGCCGCAGGAAGCTGTAAACCTCTGAGAATGCATATGCTAATTTCCATTGCATGTCCCTGGTAGGTCATTGGACAATTGACGTAGAGAATTACTAACAGACGACCTTGGTTTCGGAGCTGGGGAATGTGACCCAGAAAAAGCAGAGAGTAAACACGAAGCATGTGTGTGACACACACTCACATAGAAAGAGCCCTCAAAGGGCAGAATACAAATACTTGGGCAGCTTCGAGGAGGAGGCAACCCTGAGCATTGACCCGATGGGCAGGAGGATGATCAATCTCTAAGGGGCATAACTGTGCAGTCTTTCTGACAATGAGGTTAAGGGCCACCTGAATGGCCATCCCTCAGAAAGATGGTTTTAGGCACAGGATCGTCCCCCAAACTTCCAGAAATCAGGGTGCTTAAGGGAGGGGTCTGGGCGTGGGCATTTTTACCGAGCACTGGGATGATGGTGTCTGCAGCACACCAAGTCTCAGAATCACCGCTGGCAGAACGAAAGAACTTCCATTCCATCTGACCAGCACAGCTACATTGCCATGGCAACGTGCTGGGCAGCCATTTAGAAGCAACTTGGTCTAATGTCACCTTTGGATTAGGTGTCAGAGGATTCACAGTTAAAATAATTAAGGAATGGTGCAGTCACTGCAAACTGGTCTGCCAGGTACAGAAAACACAGAACTAAGAACTCTCTCAGGAGACAAGAGCCATATGGAAGACAGGATTTTTGAAGTTGAAGAATTGAAATCAGAGAGTCCGTTTGCATCTGTCTTTAAAAAATAGGAAATTCCGAATATTAGCTCAACTATATCCTGAGATCTGTAAGCGAGTAGAAGGAGGAAGAGAACGCTAGACATTAAACTTTTTTCAACAGCATCAATTCTCTTCAGAAAGCTACGTTATTGCATTTTCCCTCCCATGCCTGTAAGCTTTACCAGAAGCCGGCCTATTTTTAAAGACTCTGAAAACCAAGCGGTTTGCAGAGGATGTGGCCACAGATGGTGCCCATGCTACATCAGATCCTGAATACTATGCGTGTGGATCTGGGCAACTGTAAGGGAAAATTTTTCATCATGAAAAAACCAGTGGAACTGGTGTATGTGAGGTAACAGTTTTAGCATCCACATTAGTCCCAGATGTTTTTTCCAAAAAGACTGAGTTTTATTTGAAACCTGAGACAGACGAAGGTTTCTATTCCCTCCTTACTATGTCCTTAATACAGATCATCGGTGCCAATGAAGTAACAACACAAATGGATTAATTACCATTTCAAAGTTATTAGTAATAGGGCAACTCTTTTTCAACACTTTGAGGCCTCCATTATTTTCAATATATTAGATAGGTTGGATTTTTTTTGGGGGGGGGGGTGCAACAAGTAGATGGAAATAGAGAAATAAAGGTGTCTCCCTCAGGTGTTGCCCAAAAATCAAGAAAAAAATGAGAAAATTTTTTTGCCCTGGCCAGTTTGTCTCAGTGGATAGAGCGTCGGCCTGAGGACTGAAGGGTCCCAGGTTCGATTCCAGTCAGGGACATGTATCTTGGTTGCGGGCACATCCTCGGGGGCGGGGGGACAGGAGATGGCTGATCCCACATATGAGTGAGAGCATGTGGTATTTTTCCTTCATTGACTGGCTTATTTCGCTTAGCATAATGCTCTCCAGGTCCATCCATGCTGTTGCAAATGGTGAAAGTTCCTTCTTTTTTATTTACATTGTGTAGATGTACCACAGTTTTGTAATCCATTCATCTGCTGATGGGCACTTAGGCTGTTTCCAAATCTTAACTATGGTAAATTATGCTGCTATGAACATAGGGGTGCATATTCCTTTCTGATTGGTGTTTCTGGCTTCTTGGGATATAGTCCTAGAAGTGGGATCACTACGTCAAATGGGAGTTCCATTTTTAACTTTTTGAGGAATGACTTTGTTGTTATAAAGATGAATATAGGAATATTAGATATTCAAGCACATTACTTCACCTAAAAGTCCCTTTTTCCTTCTGATTGTAAAACATTTTCCTGGGCACCTGTAAGCATTATGGGCACCACGCACTGTGTCTATTGTGCCTAATGGATAAGTCGGTCTTTTATATTTTTTGACCTTTGAAAACCAATCCTTTAATGAAACTGATTAGAGGGACAGGAAAAAGTACCAGTAATGGAACCATGCTTCTGATTCAAGGTAGAGGACTGGGCACACATTATTTTTCTTCCCTGTCTTAAAGACCTACACTAATAATAAACTCTCCAAAAAAGAAACTAAAAGAAAACCAATCCCATCTACCATTGCAACAACATCAAAAAATAAGACACCTAAGAATAAACTTAACCAAGGAGGTAAAGGACCTGTACTTGGAGACTTAAAAAACAAAACAAAAACAAAAAAAACAAAACTGGATAAGTCGGTCTTGCTTGCAGCCTTCTGAACAGTGACTTTGGGGACAACACCTTGTGCTAGCAAGTAGACCACAAGCTGCAGGAGGGCAGAGACCATGCGTGACCGCCTCTGCATTATCCACCTAGAGCACGTGTTCAATAAATATTTGTCAATTCATTGATCTGGTCTAACTTCCTGTTTCTATGAAGAGCAAGGGCATCTAAAACACCCAGCACATTTCACTGTGGTGGTTTCTTCTCCAAAGAAGACAACTCCTTTAAAGCTTCTAAGAGAACACATCTGGAATCATCTTCCCGTACACGACCAGCATGCCTTTCAAGATCATAGAAGCACATTCCTGATAATAAACGCCCCCAATTCCATATAACCTATCATGTCACTGTGTGACCTGAGGCAAGCACGTTAATCATTCTGTACCTCACTTTCCACATCTGTACAGTGGGAAGATAGCTCCACCTGAGCACTTAAGGGCCCTTCCAACTAGCTAGATGAGCAAGAACTGAAACCCGGCTCCAAAACTGATGTTTTTACAGTCAAAGATTTTCAAAGACAGGGAACCTCAAATATGGATCAGGGAAGATCATGTGACCTCGTACCCACCAGTTCTGCCACCACATGAGATGGTCGCCCTGGTTGTAGGTTTCTTAATCTCGATTCCACTCCCTTTGGCTTCACAATATAATTATTGGTTGACCTTTCCCTTCCTTTCAGAACCTGAATTTGGGACCCACAAGCACCTAGTGAATAAAGGATTCTTCCCATGGAGCCCAGGGGAGTGAGTGATACAGACACACTGTCACGCCCTGCAAATGGTCCTACTAATCTCATAATCATTTCTAATCCTTACGCACATATTGTGCTAAAATTTATCACTATAATCTTCCAGAAGGACTTCTTAAGCATCTTTTTTTTTGGTATTAGCACTGTCATAGACACAATGCAAACTGAGTCTTAACAGAAGTTCATTGCTTCACCGTTACTGACAAGCAAAAGAAAAAGACTTGGGGGAGGGGGGGACTAAATTCCCAACAATAGAGAAATGGTTAATAAAATATAAGGCATCTGTACTGCAAAATGCTACAAATAATGAGCTAAATCTATATGCACTCACCTAAGAACTCCAACACCTATTTTTATTTTTTTAAATAAGTGGCAAAAACATACTTTATATATTCTTGTGTGCAAACCCTGAGACAAAGATTTAAGTGCAAGTTTATTTGGGAGGTGATCCCAGGAGCACCAACAGGGAGTGAGGATGTGACACAGAGAAGGGAAGGAAGGCAATAAAAAATGTCTAACCAAGAGGGTTAACCCTGTGGGCAGCTGGAGCTTAACCCCCCTGGGGACCTCTGGGGTCACTGTAGAGCCCGCCTTAGCGTTATCCCAATGGGAGGTGAGGAAGTCTGGGGTTATACCAATGCTCATCAGTCACTGGCCCAGGGCTGCTCTTGGGACCTAAGTCCCTAGCTCTGCCAGCCTGTCTCACATGCCAATAAAAAAATAGTCCCATGGTTGGAGAAAATCCTCAAATAGAGACCCACGCTTCCTGATAGTTATACATCCAACCAGCAGGTACAAAACTGTGTCAATGATTTTGCTAACCTGCCTACGCCATTTTGCAAGCACAGAGAAAAGTCGAAGGGTGCCCGTTGCACTGTTTACAGACGTTACTGACCTAGCGGGCCTTCAAAACAGCTAACGGCCACCTGGTTGGGAAGCCAAAACTCTTTGTCTCCTTGGAGGCAATCATACCTGAGGTTCTTCTCTGTATGCACATGTAATCATTTCTGTCAATCATAAAATGTTTTATGATGCCACACTCCTCTAGTCAATCCTACTCCAATTCTCCGCCTCCACTTGTCTGCCATCTCCCAGGCTGAGCCTCAATAAATTGGCCACACTACATCTTGACAGTTGAGTAGCACTAAATCAACCACTCACATGGCAAGGGGTGTCTAGCTGTTCCAAATCCCTCTTCCCTCCATCCGAGGTTCCAGGGAAGTCAGGAACATTTCCTGGGCCTGAAGCACCAGAAAGAGATTCTTGCCACATTCCAGTTGAGTCTCCAAGTAGAAACCAACATGTATGTGTTGGCCTGACTTTTGCCTAAAAGATCCTAAGAAAAATGGTCTGAACAAAGCATAATTCTCTAGACGTTCTTTTAAAGGTCTAGTCAAACAAAAAGGATAAAAATATGGGGTCTCTAGCTAGATAAAGGTCTTGGATATCTTGGCTTTGTTTGAGTATTGGTTCATTCATTCATTCAAACATTTATTGAGGGATTGTGATGTGCCAGGCACTATACTGGGCACTTTGTCAACTCATGGTGAACATAAAGTCATGGGCCAGACTAGAAGAAAACTTAAGGGGGTCACTTTCAATCTTATCTTATATAATAAAAGCCTAATATGCTAAGTGTCTGGTCGTCTGGTTGGCCATTTAACCAATCAAAGCATAATACGCTAATAATATGCTAAGGCTGCTCAACCGTTCGCTATGATGTGCACTGACCACCAGGGGGAAGACGCTCCAACTGGTAGGTTAGCTTGCTGCTGGGGTCCGACCAATCAGGACTGAGCTAGACAGGCCAGACACACCCTGGAGCCCTCCTGCATCCCTCCCCAACCCTGATCATGCACCTCTGGGGTCCCTTAGCCTGGCCTGTGCCCTCTCACAATCTGGGCTGAGGGAGCCCCTCCCCTGAGTGCACAAATTTTGTGCACTGGGCCTCTAGTCTATTTTATAATACCTAAACCTGACTAATCTCCTTTTAATTTAACATGCTTCTGTATTGGTCAGGGAGTGTACAGTTCTTGCTTATGCGCATTTCCTAAAACCCAAAGTCCAGAGGGAAGAGGATGATGCCTCATGGCTTGAGGTGCTGCCCCTGTGCCCAAAGCCTGCACAGGATCACATCTAGTCAGGTTGTTCCAGCCTCAGTGCTCCTGTTAATGGTGTGGCTAAATTTAATCTTGAGGTCCCTGCAGCTCCTTGCCCTATCCTTCCTTATCTTCTCAAGTTCAGCTCAAAACTCCATTCATACACAGCCGAGCAGCCCCGCACAGGCCAGCAATAGAGCTGCTTCTTCAGCTGACTCTGTCCCTTTACGGGAAAGCAGGGGATGGGAAAGGAGACAGGAAGCAGTGCCTTGAGCTAAAGCATCAGCCTCCCTCCCCCTAATGTGTGATTTATTATAAAACATACATCAGAGATGCTTAGCTGAGTCGCCAAAGACTTTCTCTCCTCTGGCTTCCCTGGGTGCGAAAAGACCATTCAGCCAGGTAGCCTCCATATCCCATCTTACCGTCAAACGTGTATTTGAGGGTTAGGACAAAATGGAACCTAAAATGCTTTATTCTAATAGGACATGTTATTTGAATAGAATTGCTCCCTAATCAGGAGAGTATGACCAAAGAAAAAAATTGATGTAATTTCCCACTGTTGGTGAAGAAACATTTAATTTAATATCTTTGATCACTGGAACTTAACCACTGCTTGTAATTGGTTCTTGTTTTGATGCACCCCTCCCATTGCTATACTTTGAATTCCACCTCCCATCCCCCTGAAGTGGGAGATAGTAGGTAGATAATAACAAAATCACCCCGGTTCAAAGGGAACGTGAAACCGGAAACTGACTTTAAATAACTGTAGGTCTGAATTAAGCAAGCCAAAGAAGGCAAACTCTCTAAGGCCCTTCCTCTCCCTCGTAAGATGTTCAACCCACTGCTTACCAGGGAGGTGGAGAAAATACCTTCGAGAATCTATTTTCCTTGTAACATATAATTATTCAAGTTGCAGCTCCCATGTACAAGTAGATGTAACAGGAGTGAATTTGACTCTGCAAACCCAGGTATCGAAATAAAAGCACATAATTTTTCAAAAATAAAATCACACCTAACACTGAGCTCCCATTCCCACCAGACTAAAAAAATGTATTTATAATAATACTAAACTACCCTAGTCTTTAGGGATTTTCCTCTCCTGTCTTGGAAGTTGTTCAAATGCCCCTTGACACAGAACTTCAAGGTCAGCGAAAGCCCATAGTCCTCGATTTAAGATCACAATAACCAATGTTGGAGCCACCACAGTTCCTGGAATGTAGATCTGTCGTGTCTGTATCCCACTAGAGTACCTCGGTGCCTGGGGAGCTACTTCCCCTGCACACCTCTCAGGCATTTCCACCTCTCAGGCACTGTGAGAGCCAGGCCCAGGCGCCTCCATTGCCCATGAAGCCCCTAACCATCATCCCTCTCCAGTCTTGGGCAGGTTCACTCTTATTTCTGCTCTTGTAGGATCTGCTTCCAAACATGCAGCTCTCTGAGCGGCTAGAAGGATGGATACATGTGATAAAGCAATTATAGTAGAACATTAATAGTGAAATCCAGATGGTGGCGAATGGGTATTCACTGTAAAATTCTCTCCGTTTTGCCATATGTTTGAAATTTTTCATCAACAGTAGTGGAAGAAAACAAAACTCTCTCCCCAACCCCTAACACTCCATGCTGTGGCTTAGGGATGAAAAAAGGCAGAGAGGAAAGTAGAGCCCAGTGGGGCACTTCGCCCTGTGACATAAATCTCCTCAAGGCAGGAGAAATCCGCGGGCTAGTAAATCTTGGAACCCAAGAGGCAAAACTATAGTGAGAACAAAGCACAGGTTAATATCTCCATGGGTTTTCCTAACACAGTCTCTAAATGAAAGAGAATCAGGTATGATTCTACTCCCAGACCTCACTACCCACCCCCCCTTGACATGTAGGTACCCACATATCATAACCACCTTCTTTTTACTCCAGATGTTTAGGACCAAAACAATATCTAACCCTCCTCACTTCTGCATCCCAAAGCCAGGATGTATGTAAGGAATGGCTTCTCAGCTGTAGGACACATAAAGTGAACACACCCCAAATTTTGATGGCCAAAAACTCAAAGGAACTATCAAGTAACACTTGACCTCTGGCAGTATCCTGGCAACTGGGTCTTAGGGCTGATTGAAAAGGTCTTAGCGTTGCTCTGAATGCTGAACTCCAGCAGTACCCCTCAATCCTTCATTTTCAGTTGTAAGGAGCCATTGGCAAGCTCTGAACACACCAAGCATGGGGTAAAAATGAAAAGTTTCTCATCTAGATCAATAAAATCATGTTTCTGACTGTTGCCATAACACGTGGAAATGATTGAATGGATTTTCATCAGATTTGGGAGATGATTGAATTGCCTGATAAAATACAGGGTGGAGCAAAAGTGGGTTTCCAGTGGTGCATTTGGAAAATAATTCAATAATTAATGAATAATAATATAAGGAAAACGCTGTGTTTTGCATACTCACAACTGTAACCCTATTTTGCCCCGCCCTGTATACACTGAGTGGGGCATGGGAGCTGCTCACTAGAGCTGCTTCTCCATGAGAGAAGCGGTCAGGCTCTAGAGCAGGCAAAACTAAGGTCTGACGCCGAAACCGGTTTGGCTCAGTGGATAGAGCATCAGCTTGCGGACTGAAAGGTCCCAGGTTCCATTCCGGTCAAGGGCATGTGCCTGGGTTGCGGGCACATCCCCAGGGAGAGTGTGCGGGAGGCAGCTGATCAATGTTTCTCTCTTTTCGATGTTTCTAACTATCTCTCTCCCTTCCTCTCTGTAAAAAATCAATAAAATATATTTTTTAAAAAATTTATAAAAAGAAAAAAAAACTAAGGTCTGACATTGGGCGTGACCATGGGCCTCCCAATGGCAAGAGAAACATCCAGAAAACATTGTTTTCAACTTTGAGTCCTTAATTGAACTCTGTGATCTGCAAGTATTGACTTGTGGTCAGGATGTTTCTGACATGGACAACTCCAAGAATATGCTCCTTGATGAGTTGCAGCAGGGGTTACTTAGTTTTTTTAAATATATTTTTATTGATGTCAGAGAGAAAGGGAGAGGGAGAGAGAAATAGAAGCATCAATGATGAGAGAGAATCATTGATCAGCTGCCTCCTGCACACCCCCTACTGGGGATCGAGCCACAATCCAAGCATGTGCCCTGACCGGGATCGAACCGGGACCCTTCAGTCCACAGGCTGACGGTCTGTCTACTGAGCCAAATCGGGTAGGGCTGGATTACTTAATTTTTTAAAAGATGACTAGTGATTCTCCTGAATAATGCTGAGAGGCTGGCTGGCTACTGTGACAAATGAAAACTAGTCAGAACAGTAAAAGATCACAATGTACATAAAAAGATATTTAACTCTTACCCAGATATTTTATTTCATTTATGCTCATTCTCAGCTACATTTCTCTTTTATGTTTATCAATTACAGATTGTATGATTATTTTACCAATTTTACAATAAAAGTTCTCTCTTTCTCTCTCTCGCGCTCTCTCTCTCTCTCTCTCTCACACACACACACACACACACACACACACACACACACACACACACACACAGTTGTCTGACAGATACTACAGCAGCTTTCTCTCAGCTCCTCAATATCTTATGATGACACATCCCCACTCCTTCAATAACATGAATTCAGATATAACCCCTCATGACAGTACAATCTGACTGGCTCCTCCCACACAGAGAGTAGTCATTTCCACTTCTCCCTTCAACCCCTCTTTCTGCCTTCTGCCACAGCCTCAGCCTTCCCTAACTACTCCCCACTGGGGATGGTCTTACCTCCATCAAGACTTTGTTTCTTGAATAAGCCCAAAAATTCCAGTCCAAGATGGAGAAATGCGAGTGAGAGGAAGAGAAGAAGAACAAATAATGGGAAACATTTTCATTACGATGACATGAATACCAGAACAAAAGGCATTGTTTAAAGTCTTCCCCTCTTGGGGAAGAAACTGCCAAACATCCTACTATTAAGACAAGCGAGTATGAAATTAAGTAGTTTCCAGATGCAAAGGCGTTGGTTCCACATATTGTGTCTTCTTTTGCTCTGCATTAAGCTTACACCCACTCAACGTCTCAGGACGCACATTTAGATCTCCTTTGTGTTTACAATCTACTTGTGCTCACTCCCATTAGTAGAGAACTCTGGAAGCCAGCACAGAAAATGAACCAGAGTGTGAAAACTCCTCAAACCAGATCAGTGAGCTTGTTAGATAGAACAATTTGAAATTATAAGCAAGACTTGTCATTGTAAGAATAATGTTTCAAGTAGCAGATCAAATTCTGGATCTTAATTGTGATGATAAAAAAAATAAAAAGAAACAAAAACTATCATGATATCAACTATAAGATTTCACCTTTCCAGAGAAAAGGATTCCCCAATTCCTCAAGGAAGCAATAGTGCATTTGCATTCTTTACAGAGACCACAAACTGGCAAGAGGATCAAACTGCCCCGATTCAGCCATTGCTAGTGACATCACTAAAAGCACAGCCTCCAAATTCAACCAGTCTGGGTCAGGGTATTGCTAGAAATACTAGTCAGGACTCTTTGAATTGCAAAGTATATCCCCAGCATCCAAAACAGTGGGCACTCAAGAAATACTGAATGAATGAATACATGAACAAAGGTGCATTCCAGTACCAAAGTATGTTAAAAAATAAAATAAAATAAAATATGCTTTCTGTATGTTCCACCAATAAGTGCACCAGAGCTCTGAGGGAATAAAATGGCTTGCTGAAAATAATCACAGGGAAAACCATGGCAGGAAATCATCTTGAGGCCAAAACCCAAACCCAGAGACCCAGTTCAATGTTCAAGTCCACCAGACAGTCTGATTCCCTGGTGCTGATGGCCACACTGGTATCACCCCTCGCACTATTCTTCCTTCCAACCAGGAGCCAGACAGACGGAGTGGTGAAGCTGGGCCTCTCACTTTCACTTTACATCTGTGACTGCTTCTGCTAATGATGAAGCCACTGAACAGGAACTGGCTTCCCAGCTGCGCGCTCCCCATGGCAAGCACAGCCACCTAACAGGAGTAGATGAGAGCAGGGAGGCATGGCAGGGGTTAATGGAAAATGCTGTGTCAATATCGAATCTGCCCAGTCCAGCCATAAAGTTCAAGAGCACCCGCCTGACATCACCACAGCGATTTTCCATAAATGACATTCAGGCTGGCTACAAAACCCCATGCGAGCCTCAACAGCAAAGGGCCTCTGGGTAATTCGCCAGCTGGCTAGCTGATTTTAGCACAGTTAGTAAAACACTGCATTAACATTTAGCTTTGGTGTGTAAACAAGCTGTGCAGTAAATTTTCCTAAATGTTACTGAAATATATTACCTGCAAGCCCTGGGCTAAGCTGAGGCAGCATTAGGACGTGTCTCCGCCCAGAGAGCCGAGGTTCTAGAACAAGTTTCAAATATTCTTGAAGGATGCACATGTCTGGCCCACAGGAAACAGGTCTTCGCAACGGGTGATAGGCATGCGTGGAAGGAGGGGCCAGCCTCTGCCATGGAGCACACACTCATCTCATCCCCTCATCAGTGCTTACATGTGTGCTACTGTCTGCTATAGACTGAATGCTTGTGTCCCCTTACAATTTGTATGTTGTAACCCTAAGACGCAAGGTGATGGTATTAGGAGGTGAGGCCTTGGGGAGTTGATTAGGTGATTCATGAAGGCAAAACCTTCATGAATGAGATTAGTGCTCTTATAAAAGAGGCCCCAAGAGAACTCCCTCACCCCTTCCATAAAGAGGACACAGAGGGCCCTAACTGGTTTGGCTCAGTGGATAGAGCATCGGCCTGAGGACTGAAGGGTCCCAGGTTCGATTCTGGTCAAGGGCATGTACCTTGGTTGCGGGCACATCCCCAGTGCGGGGTGTGCAGGAGGCAGCTGATTGATGTTTCTGTCTATCCCTCTCCCTTCCTCTCTGTAAAAAATCAATAAAATATATTTTTTTTTAAAAAGAGGACACAGAGGAAAGACACCGTCTATGAGGGAAATGGCTTCTCACCAGACGTCAGATTTGCCAGAGTCTTGATCTTCGTTGGCCCTCTCGGCCTCCAGAACTGTGAGAAATAAATGTCTGTCCTTCATAAGCCACCAATGAATGCTAATTTGGTTAAAGCAGCCTGAACAGACTAGGACACTGCCTGCAAAGCCATTTCTTGGGAGATGGGTCATGGGAGGAGCATCAAGACCAAGCTTTGAAACATTGTAAAGGAGGAAACTGTGTGTCTGAAATGGCCCTGGAGACCCCGGTGCTGTATCCGCTGCTGTCGGTCCTGCCCATGTCTCCTCAGCATCTCTGCTCACCATCCAGGCCAAAAAGCTTCTTGCTGAAAACACCTGCGACTCCTGCCTGCGGCTGTTCCTGGCTCAGAGAACGTGTCTCCTGAGCACTGCCAGGCTGGACGGGCTGGGCAGTCAGCATCCCAGAGGCAGCTCTCAGCCAACTGCAGGGCCAAGACACCGGCTGCCTCGCCTCTCAAGTGGGAGCAAACTGAGGCCTATCCCCCACTGTCTCTCGGAGTTCTGGTCACCCACGTTCCCGGCAGCTTGAGAGCACACCTACTGTCTGTCTTCCCTTCCCTGTCCCACCTTCCACTCCCCGGCCATTGCCTCCAGGGTTTCTACCTCTCAACTAAACCACCTCAGGACCCAGTCTTCTTTCTTTTAGGATCTCACTCTCTCACTCTTTCAACACAACTCATTTTGGAACCTCAACCATGTGCAAAGTCTTCTGATAACTTGGACGCCCGGCTAAAAATTAATTGATTACTTCATTAGTGAATTACTTAAATTCGCTTTCTTTTGGGGAAAGAGCCCAAGATTCATTCATGCCGAGGTGTGACTGATGCAGAAGAACAAAAAGTGACCCCTTCCCCCACTAGACCAGAATGCCAGGCCTCAGCCTCAGGAGACCTTCTGACCAGGGAGTTCACACTGCAGAGACATCTGTTTGTGGTCATTTTCACAAAGACTAGAGGCCTGGTGCACGGATTCGTGTACCGGTGGGGTCCCTCGACCTGGGCTGTGCCCTCTCGCAATCTGGGACCCTCGGGGAAGTCAGACTGCCGGTTTTGGCCCGATCCCCTCAGGCCAGGCCAAGGGACCCCACCAGTGCATGAATCCGTGCATTGGGCCTCTACTATGCATATAAGATCTATTCCCGCCCTCCCACCTCCTCCTTTCCCTCTGAGATTCATCAGTCTGTTCCATGTTTCCATGCCTGTGCATTGAGCATCTGCCCCTTGGTGGTCAGTGTAAGCCATAACTACTGGTCAAATGGTGTCACTTAGGCTTTTATATATATAGAAAATGAGCAATAGGAAAAGGGAATGGAAGGAGACTTGGAGAAGGATCTTGAGTAGGGTCCCAGCTTAGTGACCTCAGAGAACATGTGTCTCTGGCAGGCTGGAGAACTCCCCACAGAATAGCTAATAGTGCCTATGATGGAAAATATTGGGAATACTGGCACAGAAAAACTGGCCTTCGTCACAGAGAAACTGGTTACCACAGGCGAGAATGGACAGAGGTGTTGGGAAATGTCAGGCAGGGCCAGGAAGCAGGCAGAGCGCTAGTGGGGGAGGTGCAAAGGGACCTTGTGAATCATGAAAACTGGTCTCCAGAGAGAACAGAGCCAACATAAATATCTGCACAAATAAACACAGGCAGAGCAACCTGGACACATCCGTCCACTCTTAATTATTCTCAGGTGACTTATGGAGCTGAGGGACTAGCAATAGCAAAATTTACACCCTACCTTGGCTTTCCTCTAACATCCATCCTGAGCCCAGTGACTTCCCCAAACACCGGCTGATACATATTCAGGAAATGCAAAGCCATTTTAAGATAAATCTGATGATAAAAATATTCATGTACACGCAAAAGCCCTGAGGACATTACTTCTGATTGTTCGGAGTCTCTTTTAATTATTTGGGCTCACAGGTCCCCTCCCTTTACCTGGTAGTTCTGCCCAGAAACACAACTGTGGGGAGGGTTGGCCACCTCTCTGGAGACTTCCCACCCAAGCCTGACTGCAAATATGCATCTGTACAAATTTAGCAGCCACTGCGTATATCAAAGAATAGCATATATCGTGTGTAGCCCCACCAGCATGCTAGGTTTGGTGGTTTGACCATTCAACAAATATCTGTTAAATGTCTACCTTGTGCTAGCTGTGGAATCTGAAAGGATTCCTGACATCAAGGGGTATTCAGTTTACTAAATTTTGCCATTCACCCCTAAAAATTCCATTTTGCTTTCATATATATATAGTGTATATGTATATCTCACATTCAAAGGCTGTTAAATCATGTTGTTTACCCATATCTTCAGGAAAAAATCACTTCTACTGTCGTGGTAAACAACCTGCTTCCCTATTTATAATGGCCCGGCCCCCTAGCAACTTCAGTGCAAAATTATAGCTAATTTGCCTACAAACATCAGGTGGTCATAATAATCTGGCCACTCAGTGTATATGTGTATGTGTGTGTGTGTGTGTGTGTGTGTAACATATTATTTTGGAATTCCAACTAAGGAGTCAAAAGACCTTGGTTCAAAACCTGGCTTTGCCATTTATTTACTATGTAACCAAAGGTAGCCTTACTACTAATAATTACTCTGAGCTGTACTTTCGCCACCTTTAAAATGAACAACAGTAGGTCAAGGTTTGATTCCCGGTCAGGGCATATTCCCAGGTTGCAGGCTGAATCCCCAGTGTGGGGTGTGCAGGAGGCAGCCGATCCATGATTCTCTCTCATCATTAATGTTTCTATCTCTCCCTCTCCCTTCCTCTTTGAAATCAATAAAAATATTTTTTTATTTCTTTTTATTTCTTTTTTTATTGTTTTTTTGCTTAAAGTATTACAAAGGGCATTACATATGTGTCCTCTTTCTTTCCCCGCTCTTGACAATCCCCTGGCCTCCACTACCCCCCAGTGTCTTATGTCCATTGGTTATGCTTATATGCATGCATACAAGTCCTTCGGTTGATCTCTTACACCCTCTTCTGCCCCCCTACCCTCCCCGGCCTTCCCGCTGCAGTTTGACAATCTGTTTGAGGCAGCTCTGCCTCTGTATCTATTATTGTTCATAAGTTTATAATGGTCTCTATTATCCACGAATGAGTGAGATCATGTGGTATTTTTCCTTCATTGACTGGCTTATTTCACTTAGCATAATGCTCTCCAGTACCATCCATGCTGTTGCAAATGGTAAGAGTTCCTTCCTTTTTAGAGCAGCATAGTATTCCATTGTGTAGATGTACCACAGTTTTCTAATCCATTCATCTACTGATGGGCACTTAGGCTGTTTCCAGATCTTAGCTATGGTGAATTATGCTGCTATGAACATAGGGGTGCATATATCCTTTCTGATTGGTGTTTCTGGTTTCTTGGGATATATTCCTAGAAGTGGGATCACAGGGTCAAATGGGAGTTCCATTTGTAGTTTTTTGAGGAAACTCCATACTGTCTTCCATAGTGGCTGCACCAGTCTGCATTCCCACCAGCAGTGCACGAGGGTTCCTTTTTCTCCACATCCTCTCCAGCACTTGTCGTTTGTTGATTTGTTGATGATTGCCAGTCTGACAGGTGTGAGATGGTACCTCATTGTTGTTTTGATTAAAAAATATTTTTTAAATAAATAAATAAAATGTCTTGGAATGGGGTGATCATCCCATTACTCTCACTAATTATACAGAAATGAAAACACACTTAACCAATTGGTAGAGAAGAAAAAGCCAGAAGCTGATGGTATAAAGAGTGTTAACTTAAAAAATGTTAACTTAAATTTCACATAGATCTGATATCATAATAAGAAATTTCGCATAGTAGCAGTGGCCTTTGCTCCTCTGAACATAATAGAGGAGGTGATAACTGTGTGGCTTTTTAACAAAATGAAGTACCATGGATTTACAGGTACCACTAAGACCCTCCCAATGCTAGGGTATATTCAAGACAGTCAGCTTAAAAGATGAGTTATGGTCTAGTTTCCTCTTAAGTCGGGAGGTGATATCACTCTAAATGTACCAGCTTCCATGGTTACATCAGTGATTTCCATCCCCTGCCTACTGCATAACTACACTTGAATGCCAAATAGGCATCTTAAACTCACCACCGCCCAGTGAATTCCTGATTCCAGCCACCACTGCAAACCAACTCTTTCCCAGTCATCTCAGCCGTCTTCTTCCCAGTAAATTGCAACTCTGTTCTCCCAGAGGTTGAAGCCAAGATCTTGGTTTTGTCCTTGATTCATCTCATTCTCTTCTACCCACATTTTATCCATCAGAAAATCCTGCTAGTTCTACCTTTAAAATATATGGAGATTCAGCTACTTCTACCCACCTCTACTGCTACTACCCTGGTCCAAGCCACCATCATCTCTTCCTTGGAATACTGACATGGTCTCTAAGGTAGTCTCCCTATGTCCATCCACACCACAACTTAGTGTGTTCTCCAAGCAGGCAGCAGAATATTTTAAAAACACAAGTCAGTTTACATCAACCTTCTGCTCAAAGTCCTCTGATGTTTTCTCACCTCACACACAGGGACAGCACAAGTCCTCACAACAGCTTTTAAGATCCTATGTGACCTGCCCCCCAGTGTCATCTCATACCATTCTTTCCTCTGCTTAGTCTGCCTCAGCCACACTGGCCTCCTTGCTAGTCCTCAAACATGGCAGGCATGGTTCCACCTCAGAGTCTTTTCTCCTGTGTAGAAAGCTCTTCTTCGATAGCCACATAGCTCATTCACTCAACTCTTTTAGTGCTCTGCCCCAAATCACTAAATCATTAGGCCTTCCCTGGTCACTCTTATCAAAAATAGCAGCCCTTCTACATGACCCATAATCAGTTTCATTTTTCCCATAGTACTCATCACCCCCCAACATCCTATATAATAAAAGCCTAATATGCTAAGTGTCTAATTGTCCATTCAACCAATCAAAGTGTAATGCTAATGATATGCTAAGGCTGCTCAACTGCTCACTATGACGTGCATTAACCACCAGGGGGCAGATGCTCAGGCTGGAAGGTTAGCTTGCTGCTGTGGTCTGGCGATCAGGACTGAGTGAGACGGGCCAGACATGCCCTGGAGCCCTCCCGCGGTCCCTCCCTGGCCCTGATCGTGCACCGGTGAGGTCCCTCGGCCTGGCCTGTGACCTCTTGCAATATGGGTTGAGGGACACACACACACACCCAAGTACACAAATTTCATGCACCGGGTCTCTAGTGTTACATATTTGTCTTGGTAATTATCTGTTTCCCCCTTGAATGCAAACTCCATGAGGGCAGGGGCTTTTGTCTTGTCTGTTCATCTATGTATTCCCAGCAGTAGACAAGTATCTGGCACATAGTATATACTCAATAAATAAATAAGTGCTTTAAAGAATAAAAAGAATGAATGGATGAGCTTCTGATATAATGATATTTAATAAATCAAAAAGAAATACGCATGTTTAAGGGCTGGAGAGCATGTTCTAAAATTTACTTGATCCTGAAATACAATTTAAAGCATAACATGCAACTTAGGTAATAATATTGGGTTAATTTATGTGCTTGCCTAAGAATTTTGATCATGAGCTTTTAAGAAGAAAAATACGATGGTTTCTAGGCAAGGTCATGCTTTCAGAGAATAAGTTTAAATATTAGTACCAACACCTATCCTAGGCTGCCCTTGTCTAGTGAAGAAGTAGGTGACAAGAGGTGTCCTTAAAACTGCCCTTTGTCCATTGGCCTACCCAAATGCATTCATTCATTCTTTCAGTATCTGAAAAAAAACAAAGAACCCTGCTTTCATGGATTTTACACTCTACTGAGAGAAATAAATAATAAAATCTATAAAAATGCACAGAGTGTGTTAAATGGTGAGCAATACTAAGGATAGTAAAAAAAAAAAAATAGTGAACAATGCTAAGGGTGTGGAGGGCACTGTGCAGGGAAGGCCAGCATGAGGGGGAAAGCATTCTAGGCAGCGGGAAGAGGAAGTCCAAAAGTGGGGAGGTGGGATTGTACCTGGCAGGATCCCCACCCATGAAGTAAATGAAGGGTGAGTAGGAGAAAGCCATCAAAAGAGTCACAGAGGCCTGGGACATGAAGAGCCTCATGAGGATGGGGCATGTATGCTGTGGAACATGGGAAGCCTGGGAGAATTTTGCACAGAGGAGTGACACGCTTCCACTTACATTTTACCAATGTTGATAATGCCCATACTTGGTCACTCCATTAGGGCTTTCTTCAAAAGGTGTATTTGTTCAGAGTTTCAGTCCCTTAAAAGCAGTCTTTTCTTCCTGAACCCTAAACTCTCAGCATCTTCCACACCCAGTTGGCCCTTAAAGATGTGTATTGATTTACTCCCTGTAGTTACCTGGGCAGAGTTGCACATGGGCTAACTTAGCAGAGATTAATGGATTCAATTAGGCAGACAGTTGGCATAGCTCTAACATTCCTCCATTGGCATGATGGGAAGTTCTCTCTGCTTGATCAGAAGGTCATCCAAGACACCCATTTCATAATATTAAAGCTCTTACAATATATATACTGTATATCCTATATAATAAAAGTTTAATATGCAAATCGACTGAACGGCGGAATGACTGGTGGAACAGCCGGTCGCTGTGATGCGCACTGACCACCAGGGGGCCGACGCTCAATGCAGGAGCTGCCCCAGCCCTTCACACCAAATTATAGCATGTTTAAGAAATGTTAGATCTGTGAACCTCTGTCAATACCACATATAGTCTGTATAGGTCTGTCATTAAAGGAACTAGGACAAGTAGATAAGGAAAACAACAGGGGAATTATACAAAGTTACCCAGTAAATCACTAAAAAGAATCCGCTGCCTCTCTGCCTCATTGAATCATTTTGATTCAAGATCTTCCATAACCTTAACTTCAAAGAAAATAGATCAATACTTTGACATTCAATTCAATACAGCATTACATATTATAAGACAATCCATTCCCTATATCCCTTTTATCTGAACCAGTATGAAGCCCCCCTTGCAACTCAAATTATTTTTTTACTAATAAAGAAATTAATCAAAGCCAAAGGAAAGGTAAGTCTTCATAGAACAAAAGCTCACAAAAACTGGAGTTACTAAAAATCTCTTAGGTCATTGTGCCCGTACTTCAGTTTTTTCCTACACCACCCACTTTCACAACCAGGTGCTGGAAGAGACCAGGGTGACCTTAGCAAGTGAATACATGCAATAATTGCACTGTGTTCTCAGATGGAGTGTTCTACTTGGTTTTTGTTTGCCCACGATGGTTTCTATTTGAAGAAAAGAAAAGTTGCCTGGCAGGCATAGCTCAGTGGTTGAGGGTTGACCTATGAACCAGGAGGTCACAGTTCGATTCCTGGTCAGCGTACACACCCAGGTTGTGGGCTCGATCCCCAGTGTGGGACCTGCAGGAGGCAGCCAATCCATGATTCTCTCTCATCACTGATATTTCTATCTCACCTGCTCCCTCTCCCTTCCTCTCTAAAATCAATAAAAATATTTTTTAAAAACAGAAAAGGACAATGACACAAGCAGTGAGCACAAATTCTCTGAAAGCAGTGGCTTTCAAACTCAGAATCCCGTGGAGGGCTAGTTGAAATACAGAGTGCTAGGCCTCACCCCAAGTTTCTTATTCAATAGGTCTGGCGTGGGGCCTGGGAATCTGTATTTCTTACACATTCCTGGTGATACTGATGTTGATGGACCACACTGAAACCCACTAGCTTAAACACAATCTGAAATACAGTATCTATTTGTGGTTAAAAATACCAAGCTGTTTGCACATAGAAGCTAGTCGGATGAGCATCTATATAAGGCCTAATAATTATGTCCACATTTTATTTTATTTTTTAAGTATATTTTATTATTTTTTTTACAGAGAGGAAGGGAGAGGGATAGAGAGTTAGAAACATCGATGAGAGAGAAACATCGATCAGCTGCCTCCTGCACACTCCCCACTGGGGATGTGCCCACAACCCAGGTACATGCCCTTGACCGGAATCGAACCTGGGACCCTTGAGTCCGCAGGCCGACGCTCTATCCACTGAGCCAAACCGGTCGGCCACATTTTAATGTATTTGGTGAAGTATCCACTCTAGAAAAGCCTAGAATTGCCGCATCTTTCTTCCTCAACCTCCCTTATGACTTAGGTCTTCCTAACATGTCTGCCTTGCTCCATACTGGATCCTCAGCACCCAGCCCCATCACAAGGATTTGGCACATGGCGGGCACCTTGGCCTGAGAGGCCTGGGCCAAAAAAGGAAGACAAAGCCCCCTAAAGACTGACATTTCCTGGTCACCATTTTGTTAGGACTTGCCCAACTGGCGGCAGGAAACCACTTCTGTTTCTAACGCCTTTATGAAATTGATGTCTACGCATTATTGCTACCATGTGGTGATCAAAGGCTAAACCCTGTTTTCTGAATTCCCCGAATACCCTTAGGCAAGCATCAAAGAAACATGTATCTGTTGAATTCGATTCTGCCTCCTCCCAAGCCCCGAAGAACACTCAGAACACACAAAGAAGGCAATTCAAGGGTTTGGAGCATACACACACACACACACACACACACACACACACACGGAAAACACCTGGGAAATACCGTCTCCTCCTTTCTGGCTCTGTGGCTGCCTCCTTTTATCCCACGGTACCTGCTCTCTGGTGTGAGTGAGAAGATTTACATGCCAGTCGCATGACCATCACAGCATCCGAGCTGCGCAGGAACGAGCAGAAGGCATGAATCTGATGTGTGCTCATGACAATGAATGGATTCTTTGAGAGGCCTCACTGTGGTCGGCTGCCAAAAACAACAGAAAAAAAGGCAAAACTGACTTGAAGGAGAAAGAGAGCCCCTGCTCACAGGCCTGGCTGCTGCTCGCCTTAGTCTCTGTGTTGTCTTCTTGAGGGAAAGAGGAGGAGGCAAGTGAATTCTTTCAGGCTGAGCAGCAGCAGCAGCAGCCCTCACGGGGGTGGTGGGAGCGGCACTGAGTAGCAGGTGTAAACAAACACATTCGAACCCTGGCTCTCCACGGCGGCCTCAAACCAGCGTGCTTTGAAATGTGGGGCTATCAGGAGATCTCACTCGCTTCGGCAGCTGAGGGAAAGAAAAAGGGCTGAGCAGTAGGATTTCCAAATGGGACAGGAAGGCTTCGTTTCACCAGCTGGAAACTCTAGAAGGAGAAGCGACCAAATCAAGACCAACATCGGATGGGGGAAGAAGAGCATTGGGTATCTGGAGAAGCACTGTGAGCGCCCTCCCTCTGGAATCAGATGGGCCCGGGAGGGGGTGCGTGAACACGATCGTTCTTGTTCACAAAGAACTCTTAAGGGACTACAACCCTTACAGAGGCCAGCACTGAGAAGGGAATCCCGGGGGAGGCTTGGGGAAAGCTGACTCCAAGTGAGTTCAGACTGTTGACATCAGAATGCTTGTCTAACCTTGTTTTAAAGAGACCATGCAGCCTCGGGGTTGATCTGTCCGCAGCCACCGTGCTGGCCATGGCCATCAAATGAGCCGCGGCCCCAGGGCCTGGACCACAGCAGGGCAGCAGGCATTGTGCAAGTCCAAGCAACAGGCTTGAGTTGCTCCCCAGGGGACAAATGGGGGAACAACAAATCCCACCCGCCCTGGGAACCCTGGATGGATGGAGAACCGACTGTGAAACAGAAGAGCCCTTGTCATTCCTGAAAGCAGTTCTGCATCCCTGTCTGACCCAGAATGAGCCAAGGGCCATGGCCTCGAAGCTATGTGACCCTCAGTCCGTAGATGGCTTGACACTGTGTCAGGCTCAAGTCCCTGCTGAAGGGACTCCCTAGATGCAAGCAGCGTAGCAGATGAAAGCAAGAGTCGATTTTGAGATGGGACTGCGGGCTTCTGGTTCTGGACCTGTCACCCAGACACCCCGTGACTGTGGACACCTTACCTGACCGCTCTGGGGACTGGGTTCCCTCTTCTAAAATGAGGGTGACTAATGACTAAGGCAACCTTCTTCTCTAACATGTGATTGTTTTAGAAAGTGAAGATGTGAAAACACGCCTTCCTTAGGGAGGGCTGGCTGAACTGGGTGTACGAAGCACATCGCTGCATTTGAAAACAATGTGCTTTCTTCCGCCTCCCCACCCTTGCCCCTAAATCGAGTACATAGAGTGTTAGCTTCCGCAAGCAGCACCTAAGGCACAAAGTCCATACTATTTGAAAATAAGCCCTAAAAAGCAGTTGAAATTGTCCAGAATAAACAGTAGAAGTAATTTTTATACACAACTAGTGGCCTGGTGCATGGATTCATGCACATTGAAAGGAAATTAATTGGAAGAAATATTTTAATATCACTATTCACCTTTTCTCTATGATAGAAGTGTCAACCAAATTCACGATCGACAATGACAGATCAAAACACACACGTGTGATTGGCGCCAGTGAGAGCTTTATATGTATCGTGCATGTGTGAGTCAATGTTTATTTTTATATTGCCAGTGTGCGTCATACGGTCAGTCACTTAGCCTTTTAGACATATAGATGAAACCTATATAGTAATATAAATTTCTATTTATATGTTCATATAAAGTATACAGTAGTGGAGAATATTTAACAAAGAACAGATGCAAAATAAAATTTTAAGTATTTTAAATTATGAGGTAGACTAACATGGAAGAATGTAGCAATGCGTATACCGTCGAACTCCCACAAGTGAAATACCTGTGGAACTGGTGTATTAAACAGGCTACCCCTGACTGGATATAAACAGGAAATGGCTGTATTATTCTGCATCATCATCTTCATGCTTGTTCCATCAAATCAGTTTCCCAGCCTCTTGAAAAGATCTCAGCCAAATCTTCCGTTTAGGCCGCGTGAAGAACAAGCGCTATTCTGGTATTTAAAACTCCATTCTCAGTCAATTCCTTCATCTCTTAGTCAGTTCAAACCTTTTCCCTTCTCCTGACTCAGAGAACCAAAAAGTTGGACAAGAAGTCCTCAACAATTCTTTCCACCCTTTCTCCTGTTGTACGGCCTCCTAGCCAAGCTGGACTACATTTCCCCAGATTCCCTTCCCTGTACGGGCCTGAGTTAGGCTGCAGCGTAAGAGAAATTTGCACAAGAGGAAGTGCAGGAGCTGCACTCATGCTCTCAAGGTGAAGGGCACCAGGTCTGCCACTCCCTCGGCTCCCACCGCATCGCCTCCTTCCACCTGTCCAGGTCCCGGGCCAGGTGCATGCGCAGCTCTGCAGCAGACGGTGTCTGCCTGTCCCACAGGTCATCCCTGCCGCCGGGTTCTAGTTTGTCCTCACATGTTCCAGTTCGTCCCTGCTCTTCCCCACTTCACATCCAGCTTCTTTCCTGACTAGCCAGCCAGGCTGGCATAGAGAGACACTGGCCCTAATACCAGACAAGAGGCAAGAGTCCCGCATAGATTTCTTCGTCAGCTCCCTCTGTGTACGGTCTAATCCCTATGACAAATCCCTTATGTTATATCATTTGTGGTAATTCTCCGCCTCTCATGGAACCCAGGCTGAAACATCCCTGCTTCTTGCACACTCCAGCTTGCTTCTCTGGGATAGAGAGAAGATTCTAGAAAAGGAGCAATATCTCATGCCAAGGATGCTACTGTAGCATGGCTGCCAGGGCAGCCACCACAGTGCCGATTCTCCCAGGGGCTGAAAACGCAAGGTAAGATCTTTGCATCTGGGGCTAGTCCCCAGGAACCTCTGGGTTCTGGTGGCATGTGCTCTCAAAGAAATCCTGGGGCCTCTGACTTCTAGAATCTGCTTGCTCCACAAGCCACCCTCTTGGGCAGGGTCCCTGAAAGGTGACTCCAGCTGTCTTGCCCACAGTCCTCTGGCCCCGGGAACTGCATCCTAGCACAGCAGATGGTGTGAGCACAGCTCATCCTGCTTCCCCTTCGCCTGGGTTGCTCTTGAGGCTATTCCGGTCAGCCTTGCCCTTCAGACTTCTCCAGGTGATGAGCGGGCATCCGTCTCTTTGATCCTGAGCACCCCAGAATTCCAAGGGAGGCACATACATTTCTCCTAAGAGCTGTATCACAGTGCTCTTCCCATCCCAAGAAAATACCGGTGCCCTAGCCGGTTTGGCTCAGTGGATAGAGCGTCAGCCTGTAAACTGAAGGGTCCCAGGTTCAATTCCAGTCAAGGGCATGTACCTTGGTTGCGGGCATATCCCAGTAGGAGGTGTGTAGGAGGCAGCTGATCGATGTTTCTCTCTCATCAATGTTTCTCTCTAACCCTCTCCCTTCCTCTCTGTAAAACATCAATAAAATATATTTTTTAAAAAAAGAAAGAAAGAAAATACCAGGAGGGCTGGAGGAAGAACCTACTGTTTCCTTAACTCTAATAAGGGCCAAGCACTTATGCTCCTTAAATCTAGGAAGGAAATTGACTGTTTCCTTAAATCCCCTTCTTGAATTTCTAGTGTCATATTAATATGCTGCTGGGGGTGATGGTCTCTGAGTGATTTTTGTTCAGTTTTCATGAGTTCTGCATATGTTCTTTGGAACATGAGGGTTTTTGTCACATATTACACTTGGCTTTGGGTCTTTGGTTCTATTCAATATTTTTATCCGATCCCTTCAAACCTCAGCTTTGAACAAAACTATACTTAAAATTAATAAGAATAGTTTACTCCATGGTACAATTTTAGAAATCCTAGGAAGATCTGCCAGCGTAAATATTTTATTCCCTCCTTCTTGCTATCCTTTAGACTGGTGGCTCCCAACATTTCTTGGGCCATGCCCCATCTAAGCATCTCTAAAATCCTGATGCCCCCCCATGATATATAATTCTTATTATCCAATAAGCCAGTCAGAGAAAGATAAATATCACATGATCTCACTCACTTGTGGAATATAATGAACAACATAAACTGATGAACAAAAACAGACCCAGAAACAGAGAAGCATCGATCAGACCGTCAAACCTCAGAGGGAAGGCAAGGGAGGGAGGGCGGAAGGGGGAGAGATCAACCAAAGGACTTGTATGCGTGCATATAAGCCTAACCAATGGACACAGACACCAGGGGGGTGATGGCATGAGTGGGGGGTGGGGGGCAATGGGGGAATAAGGATACATATGTCATACCTTAATCAATAAAGAAAATTTTAAAAATTATCATAAAAAATGAACTCCTATTTACATGGAGGAAGCCTAAAAGGCCATTAACTTGGTCTATACAAGCTTCCAAAGAATATGGCATTCATGAAAGAAAAAAATAAAAGAACAAAAGGATAGTTTAAGTACTGAGGAAGAAATCACTAAGAAATTGTTAAAAAATAATAATATGAAGTGACTGATAGGAAAAATAGCAAAGTTTCAAAATATATACTAAAGAACTGAAATGCATAAATATGTCACAACATATATTTATATACATAGATGAGGCTCCTAGAACCATAAGAAATGCAAAAAATTCACTGTTAATAACATTCTCAAATTGCCCCCCTTAAACATAAAATTGCCCCCTTATGGGACGTGTGCCCCACTTTGGGAACCACTGCTTTAGACTCAAGCATTAGAAATGCATTTTTCCCTTTTTGGTATCTTCCTTTCACTACTCACCAGCCTGCCCCAGAGCCCACAGGCACAAGTATTTGCAGGATTTTGTGGACTCTCTTTTGTGTCATCCAAGCTGACACTTTAAAAAACAAGATGACACTTTATCACCCAGAAAATAAAGAACAAAAAGTTACTACCTGAACCACCCTAGAAGTGTCTCTTTGCTATTACATAACAGGAACGAAGGCCCAAGTCCAGCTACTGTCAACAGGATCTGAAATCAAGAGTTCTTCAGGCCATCACCTCCCTCGCCTGCTCCCCCTTCCAGCAGCCGATGCAGGGAACCACCCTCATTCGGGGTCTTAATCAAAAACCAATAATAACATTGGTAGCTACTGAGAAAGTCTCTTTTGTGAAGACCAATAATAAAAGATCACCGCATCTGTGATTCTAGGACTAAAAGGCTGAGTTTAAATTCAAGGCCTCTCTGTGTATCTGATTCATAGTGTGCTTTGCTCTTTCAGTAACTAAGGCACGTCTATAATTGAAACATGCAAGGAAACAGTTACAAGGTTTTTCTATTTAGCACCGAGATAGAGCCTTACTTCTAATTTACACTCTGCCATCAACTTTCTGTGCGATGCTGACGATTTCCCTTCTCTGGGTCTCTCATTTCACACCTGAAAATCCAGGGATTAGCCTGGGTGATCTTTCAAGTCTCTTTCCGGCATAATCATTTCATTTCTATAAAGTGAAACCCGAGACAGAAAATGCATGATATTAATGGTCGCATAGGCTTGTCACTTCATAAAAACATTTAGTCCTTTCAGCATGATGCACACCATCTCATTTAACACATTGTACGCGGGAAACGTATTTATACGTTTTACGTTGACTTTAGTAGTAGAGCGCGGGACACGTATTAAACCTCCCACCAACCTAGTGAGGAGTGCGTTGTGAACCCCATTATTCTGGTCACTACTGAGGCATAAAACAATATTTTAAATAGCAACAAATAGTATACATATTATAAATAGGTAAATAATGATAATAAGGTCTTAAAATATTTTTGTTTAAAAACGAACTTATTCTACCTCAAAGCCTTTCAGGATCAGGAACTCAGGAGGCTCTCTCGGGCTGTCTGGCTCCTGCAGATGCAGTCAGGCAGTGACTGAAGCTAGAACTGCAGGAGGCTGGAGCAGTCTCTCTTCGTGTACAGTCAGTGCTTGTTATTTGAGGTAGTTGTATTCTACTAGAGACCCGGTGCACGAAATCCGTGCATGGGTAGGGTCCCTAGGCTTGGCTGGTGATCAGGGCCGATTGGGGCCTTCCAGCTGCCGGCTGGGGCCTCCCTTCATTCTGCGCCACCCCCTGGTGGTCAGCACACATCATAGGGAACAAGCGAACTCCCAGTCTCCCAGTCAAACTCCTGTGGAGACACTTTGCATTTTAGCCTTTTATATAGAGCAGTGATGGCGAACCTTTTGAGCTCGGCGTGTCAGCATTTTGAAAAACCCTAACTTAACTCTGGTGCCATGTCACATATAGAAATTTTTTGATCTTTGCAACCATAGTAAAACAAAGATTTATATTTTTCATATTTACTTTATATATTTAAATGCCATTAACAAAGAAAAATCAACCAAAAAAATGAGTTCGCGTGTCACCTCTGACACGCGTGTCATAGGTTCGCCATCACTGATACAGAGAGATAATGTCAACCAGAACACTAAATTAGCAAATATTGACCCATTGCTCCTGGGAGAAATGCAGGGCTAGGTAGCTGCAAGCTTTTTGGCCACAATCTTTTCAACAACTTATCAATACATAACCTTGTTTTATGAGTGTTTCTGTATAAAGACGCCTTAGTTAACATATATTATTGGGCCATTAACATTGAACTCACAACCAACAGCACTATCCTCATGCCTGAATGGAGCTTATCTAACACATGTCTTTCTCTGTGAGGCACAGCAGAGCCTTCCTGTGCTTAGGAACATTAGGCAGCACTTTAGCACCACACCTGGGGGCCATTTTAAATTGTGAAATCACCAACAGAATGCACAAAAAGGCAAAAAAAAAATGCAGTAAATAGACAGCAAAAATGGCACTTGTATATGGCATGAGCGCTGAAACAAGAAGGCAGAGTGTCACTTTGTTCAACCCCAGCTGGGAACACGTGCATCAGGTGACTCAAGTTATCCACCACGATGTGCGTGTCCCCAAGCGATCACAAAGCAAGGTAAAAATCGATCTGGGGTTACACATAAAATTTGGCAGGTAAGGAGATTCACCAATACAAAACTTGCTCATAGTGAGGAGCGAATATACTTTCAGAGCATATCCATGTGGTTTCCTCACAGCATGGTTGCTTCTGGGCAGCCAGGCAGCTCACAAAGCAGCGTGTGGCTCCAGGGTGCACATTCTAGCAAGCAAGACGCTGCATCACCTTTCCCGACCCAGACCCACAGTCTGAAGACATGTCTCATTATTTCTACCGCATTGAAGTGGTTACAAGCAAGTACCAAACCAATCCAGAGTCAAAGCAAGGCACAAAGACCCCCACCTTCTGAAGGAGGGTGGCAAGGTTCTAGAAAAAAACATGTAGGATGGGAACATGGTCATGGCCATCTTTGGAAAGTATAATTTGCTGTATCTATTTTACAGATGAGGCAACGGAGGTTTGGAAAGTCAAATGACCTGCTTAGTGTCCTACAGTTAACATGCTGTGGAGCCGGAATATAAACCCAGGGTTTTCTGTCTCCAAAGCCTGTGCCCTAACCATTCTGCATCCCGCTCCGTGTAGCATCCCTTTGGTTTATAAACTATAGTTTCAGCACAGTGCAAACCAAAACTGGAGATCAGCTGGGTGGCTGAGCAAAGAGCTTGATGAAACAGATGGAATTTTAGTAAGAATCGGTAGAAGGGAAAGGAAGTTGCTTGGCAACTGCTTGCTGTTGGGGAGATTGATCAAAGCATGAAGTTGAATATGAAGAAGTCAAGGAAAATAGAATAAAGGTTGAGCAAAGCAAGGATTTCTCTTAAGCACAGTCTGAGGAAGAGAGGAAAGAGAAATGATGAGTCCTCAGGCCTAGGAAAGCACACAGAGGGACAGAACCTCGCGGACAGAAAACAGCAGGACTTGGACACCGGAGGCAGCACAGACACCCACAGGTGAACTGGTCAGCACAGAATGATCTTCAGCGCATTCAGAAAATCACATTACAAGACAAACCCCCTTTTCACACATCACTGAGAGGTAAAGTCTGGCTCTGGGGTCCCCAGAATAAACTAAGAAACTGACAACTATGGTATAGAATTCAGGGTCTGCCAGAAACATGTAGGGCCTTTGCCTATAAAATGAGAGAGTGGAGGTATCTGCTGCTTGAGGCAACAAGAGTTATACAAGCTATCACTGTGTTTTCTAATGACAAGTTGCAGAGATTTCTGGAAAATCCTTGTTTACTGCCTATAATGTGGACATGAGGTATAGGAACAGATCAGTCATCTTGCAATTCTGAGGATACTAGAGGCCCAGTGCACGAAATTCGTGCACAGGTAGGGTCCCTAGGCCTGGCAAGAACCTGAGTTCCAAAGGACAGCGTTATCAGTTCCACAGACAGGTCACCATGGACAGAGAATCTCTTGTGCACCAGGCACCATGCTGGGTGCTAGGGACCGTCTCCCCTATCTGCCTCTAATGATCTACCTTGACCTCAACAGCGGATCATTTCAACTTAATGAAATCAATACAGCATAAGGTGTGGATGTGATGTTATAGACTCCCCTGAGGAAACCTCTTACCCATCCTGCCAGGAGAGCTTCCTGGAGCTTCCTTCTGGGAGGAACCCAGGCGATGTGTGGCCTTAAAAGTCTCTGTCAGCCCCCAGGGAGCTGAGAGCCAGGGGACTGTCCTCCTCTCCCTCAACAAGGAACATCCAGCTTCCTGGGTATCAGATGGCCGGGGCAGGACTCTCTGAAGACCCAGAGCGCTGAGCTCAGTATGGCTGCAGCTACTCGTAGTTCTCATGGCAGCTATCACCTCAGAACTTCTAGCAACAGAGGCCTCCCAGGATGTCTTGGGAGACACCTACTGTTGCCGTGAGTAAGCCAGCTTCCAGTTCTCTCAAGAGGACAAAGCAACGGAAACATGAAAGAAGCCATACCAGAAACCCGGTTGCTAACTTCCCTTCAGCTACGATACCCTGCGATTAGCCCATTTCTCATAAGCACCTCATTTCTGATCATCACTGAATCCCTGAAGTCAGAAGCAACATGGCTCCCAGGGTCCACAGGAAGCTAGGAGACACTGCTCTACACCAGGCCTGGCCCTGCTCATGCCACAGGTCGCCCAGTCAGATGGCCAGCGTGGCCCTGGGGAGCCTAATAGAGGAAGTCACTTGAGAAAGCCTCTCTCCCCCAGCCCTTCCTGAACTTCCTTCCACCAGTGACCCAGGAGAATGAGCACGCCTTCTTGCAGTGGTTCTCAACCTTCCTCATGCCGCGACCCTTTCATACAGTTCCTCATGTTGTGGTGACCCCCAACCATCAAATTATTTTCGTTGCTACTTCATCACTGTCATGTTGCTACTGTTATGAATCGTCATGTAAATATCTGATATGCAGGATGCATTTTCCTTGTTCGCGACCCACAGGTTGAGAACCACTGTTTTAGAGGCAACAGCTCATCGGAGCCCATGGGGGACCGCTACCCATCACTCCCCTTCAATAACTCCCGCATCCCTTTGAGAATAATTATACATGAGGCCATCAAAATAGCAGGAGAGGAATAACATGGGTTTCCTCAGTCCCTTGGCCAATGAATATAAAGATACTGAAGGCAGAGCAGGGTCAAATGTTAGCCAAACAGACTCATCTTATGGCCTTGTATCAGTTGCCAAAACTCTCCGAGGCATAGTTTTGTCATCTATAACGTGCGGTAATAATCCCTATCACTATAGTTGCCAAGAGGATTGAATTTTAAAAGTGTGCACAGTGTTTAGCACGCTACCTGGCACCTAGCAGGAGCCATCCAACAACCAGCGGTCTCCTCCTCTCCTTTGCTTGTCCTGCTGTGATGCCCACAGTCCTCTGGGGAAAGAAGCAATGGGTGATTGAAGGTGCCCTTTCATGGCACTTGAAGAATGAGGTTCCTCGTGTCTCTTCTATGTGTCTCCCATGGCACCTGCCGCAGGGTTAACCCATGGTACCCACTCGGCAACACAGTCATAAAAGAGTTAAGAAGACTGATGGGACAGGAAAAGGGGCGGACAAGAAAGAGAATCTTGTCAGAATGGCATTTGCCATTAAAAGAACATTTCTGAAGCTGGGATAAAACCAGTGGTGCAGGGAGCTAGCAATAAAAGTCAGCTCTCCCTGGTGTGCTGAACAAGTTCAATATTGTCCCCACAGGCAGAGCTGGGATGAAAGAGAACGGCAGCATCCCCCAGACGTCAGAAGGGACGTGAGCAAGGGGCAGCCCCAGGCACCCTGGAAAGCCACCCAGTCACACCCCTCCATGCCCTGTCCAGGCCCCACTGCGTCTCCCTCTGTAAGTCTTCTCTGCTCTCTTTTTTTCAACTGATATTTTTTAAATTTAAAATTAGACATGTTTCTTCAGCTACGTTATATAACTTTTCCAGTTTCATTGAGATAGAATTGATACATAAGTTTTAGATACACGGTCTAATGACTTGATATAGGTATATACTGTGAAATGATCACCACAATAAGTTAACATCCATCACCTCACATAGTTACAATTCTTTTTCTTGCAATGAGAACTGTTAAGATCTACTCTCCTAGCAACTTCCAAATATACAATCTAGTATTTGTGAACCATCGTCGCCATGCTGTAGATTACATCCCCCGAACTTATTCATCTTGTAACTGGAAGTTTGTGCCTCTTAATCACCTTCACCCACTCTTCTCTCTTAGACTTGACTCCCTCCCTTCTCACTGTCACCATCAGCATCTCAGCTCTCCCCATTTGGCATCCCCAGCTTTGAGCCTCTGTGTCCAGGCTACTGCCCTTCTTTCTCACATTCATCGTCCTAATGGCAGCCACAGACCTTCCAAAGAGGCTGATCATGTCAAACCATTCACATTTCATAAGATTTTTTAAAATTAAAAACACAATGCAATCATCATAAAAAATTGAAGACCTGAAACTCCATCGAGAGATAAGGAAACTGAGGCATGGAGAGGAGCAGGGACCTTTGCAGGAAGCTCACCCCTTCTATGAGATGGTAGGCCCAGGACTCAATCCTAAGCAGTCTCCTCTAGAGCTGGGTCCCTAACCACTATACAACACTGCCTCTGGGACAGAAACAGGATTGAAAAGAAAGTTTGAGATCAAACCATAGATCATGGATCAAACACCACTCTCAGTTGTTATCTTAGATCCAGAGACAGAGAAGCATTGATCAGATGCTCAAACCTCAGAGGGAAGGCAGGAGAGGGTGGAGGTAAGGGGGAGAGATCAACCAAAGGACTTGTATGCATGCATATAGGCATAACCAATGGACACAGACACCAGGGGAGTGAGGACATGAGTGGGGGTGGGGGTGGGGGAGGCAAGGGGGGATAAGGACACATATGTAATACCTTAATCGATAAAGAAAAAGAAGTTGTTATCTTGTTATGTTGGCATAAAAAGTCATGCTAGATTGAGGGAAAGGTGTGACAAAGCCTCTTACATAAAGGCAATAATGGCACAACATTTTTGGAGAGTAATATAGTGCTATGAACTCAAAGGCCTAAACAGGGATTTCTGATTCATTGATCTCATATTTTTAAAAAATCTCAACTAATTTCACGTAAATATCTTCAGTCCTCTGAACATTCCAGACAATTCCATGTCTCTGTATCAGCTCCTTGCTGGTGCCGCAGCCTGGAATGCCTTTGTCCTACTTCTCCGCCTAATGAATTCCCACTTGGCTCCTACTCCCTGGGCCTGTTCCTGGAACCTCTGAGGTGGCATTTATTCCTCTTTCCCCTGGAGCTCCAGATTGCCAGCGCTTCCAGCATCGCTCCTATTTCTGCACTCCCACGACCCTCTATGTCTGACTGCCCCGCCCACCGCCCCATGGTACCTGGCAGATAAGGGTGTATTCACTGATACTATTGAATTGCATAGGCATCATGATTTAGAAAGCACGTTCACAGATATTTGGGTTTGATTTTTACAATGTTAACAAAGCAGCAGTGTTATTTACAATAGTTAAGATCTGGAAACAGCCCCAAGTGCCCATCAGTGGATGAGTGGATAAGAAAGCTGTGGTACATTTACACCATGGAATACTATGCAGCGATAAAAAAGAAGGATCTCTTACCCTCTGAGACAGCGTGGAGGGACCTGGAGAGCATCATGCTAAGTGAAATAAGCCAGTCAGAGAAAGACAAGGATCACATGATCTCCCTCATATGTGGAATCTAATGAACAAAATGAACAAACAAAATAGAAACAGACTCACAGCTGTCAGAGGGAAGGGGGGTTGTGGGGCTGGATGAAAAAGGTAAAAGCGTTAAGCAAAAAAAAAAAAAAAAAAGCAACTCATAGGCACAGACAGCAGTATGGTGATCACCAGAGGGGAAGGCGGTGGGAGGAGGGCGGAGGGGGTAAACGGGGAATAAATGGTGATGGAAGGAGGCTTGACTTGGGGTGAACATACAATACAATACACAGGTGATGCATTATAGACTCGTATGCCTGAAACCTATATAATTTATTAACCAATGTCACTCCAATAAATTCAATAAAAAAGAAAAAAATATTTTTAAAAAGCAGCAAAATAATGAGATAGCCATTAAGAGTATTCATTAAAGCATCCAAAGTAAGTATCTTTGTTCCCAAAGGCCACACAACCAATGGGGGATGGATGCATGTCTAACCTTGGCCTTCTGACTTGATTGCAAAAATCGCTCTACACCTTCCCTACCTCCCTTCCTGCACTTGCCCTCTTCCACTCTGCTGAAAAAAGGCCCACCTCTCATCCTTCCAGAATATTCTACTGGTACACAGCCCCAGGCAGTAAAAATGTCTTAGGCCCCCAACAGAGAGACAGTTTCAAATTTAGGGGTGTGGTTAACTGAGCAAATATCTTTGATCATCAAGTAACAAATCTGGTTGCGAGTCAGGCAGGGTCCAATTCTGTTTACACCAAAACTTCAGGGAGACCTACTGCAGTTATCAGCTGCTGATTAAAAGGAATTTTAATAATAGTTGACTACAGGATCTTAAGCATATGATGCAGAAGGAGTTTAAAGAACCAAGCGACATTTCCTTCTGATCTGCATATTTATGGGAACAAGATTTCTTGACATTTAAATCAATAACCATGAACAATGGGAATACAGTTAATGCCGAACTCTGTCTCTTTCTAACAATAAGTAATATTCATTCACAGATCTATCTTACAAAAGATACATTTCCAATAAAATTTTACTGTTATGTTTAATAATTTACATTTTAGTGACCAAAATTCGCTATATATTTATGTTACTTTGATCGATTTAGTGCTAATAATATAGTAATGATAACTTCATTAAGAGCTGTTTTTAACAGTTAGTCTTACTGTCCCTAATTTCTTATCTACAATTTGAACATCTCCCCCCAAATCTAGGTATGTTTCTCCATAGAGGAAATGATACTAATAAAATGCTTACATGTCTAATTCCATGTGGGCATCTGCTTTGGAAAAGACACAGATGAACCCAAATTTCCTCTTTCCCTCACACCTTACATCCCATCAGCAAGTCCTGTGAGCTCTCTAACCAGATCCAGTCACTTCTCACCATCACCCTGGTTCAAGCCATCATCTCTTCCCCAGATCATAGCAGCAACCTCCTGTTTCAGTAGGCATGTTGCATTAAAGATGGCCATAAATTGCCCTAATCAGTTTGGCTCAGTGGATAGAGCGTCGGCCTGCGGACTGAAGGGTCCCAGGTTCGATTCTGGTCAAGGGCACGTACCTTGGTTGCGGGCACATCCCCAGGAGGGGGTGTGCAGGAGGCAGCTGATTGATGTTACTCTCATCAATGTTTCTAACTCTCTATCCCTCTCCCTTCCTCTTTGTAAAAAATCAATAAAATATATTTTTTAAAAAAAGATGGCCATAAATTCATTGTGCAGAAGTGATTCTGTGCCCGTTCTGCTTCCTGCCTCTTAGAACCCAGCTCCCAGGCTGTGAGGAAGACCATTTAACAGCTGCTCAGAAAAGAATCACAGCCCCTGGCCAACAGCCCCAGCTGAGCTCCTAGACAACAGCTAACACCACTCACCAGCCATGAGTGAGCCACCTTGGACTTGAACCCTGCAGCCCCAGCTACCCTAGCCAAGGCCACTTGGGGCGAAGATGAGCTGTGCCTGCCAAGCCTTGTCTAAGTTATAAAACCAGGAGCCAATAAACGACTGTCATTGTTTGAAGCCATCACGGTTGGAGTGGGTTTTTACCCGGCAATAAATAACTGAAAGCGCCAGGGCCCCGACAGGAAATAGACAGCATGCAAAAGGGGAGCTGCAGAGGGGTTCATTAAGGGGCTCTGTTTCCAAAGGTGTGGCCAGGCTTACGGGGTGATGAAGCACCAGGGACTCACATGAAGGGCATGTCATGTCCACCTCTCGGCCTAAAGGAGCGACAGAAGAGGACAATTACCAGAACCCCAAGAGGGTAGCTATAGGGCAAGCATGTCAAACTCATGGCCCGCAGGCTGCATAAAACCCACAACGAATATTTTTTTTTATTTTATTAAGGTATTACATATGTGTCCTTATCCCCTCGTTGCCCCCTCCACCCCACCCCCGCCCTCCGCTCATGCCCTCACCCCCCTGGTGTCTGTGTCCATTGGTTAGGCTTATATGCATGCATACAGGTCCTTTGGTTGCTCTCTCCCCCTTCCCCCCACCCTCCCCTGCCTTCCCTCTGAGGTTTGACGGTCTGATCGATGCCTCTCTGTCTCTGGGTCTGTTTTCATTCATCAGGTTATGCTGTTCATTATATTCCACAAGTGAGTGAGATAGTGATATTTATCTTCCTCCAACTGACTTATTTCGCTCACAACGAATTTTTTGCGGCCCAGCCAATATAATGGTATGTAAGAAATGTTTTAATAAAAATTTCAGAACTTAATTTTTACAATATCCTGTTATACATAATTAATAATGAACTACAATGTTCGCTAATGACTGATTACTATCATCGTGTGGCATTCATTTTCCTTACGCACCTTACGCGCAGGTGCACCATTTCTCTACACTAATACCAGCAGCGAATATTTTAGCAGCCGATGGCCACGTCATTAGTCTTGGACTGACTTGTTCTGTGTGCACAACAGGAAATATTTTGCTTTCAGAGAACAAGAAAAATAGGTTTAATTGCATTATGCTTATTAATCTATGCAGTTATTCAGTGTCTGGTAAGTTAATGTTCAAGAAAAAAATATTACTTTTTGTTAAAATGTTCTATTATTTTGTTAACGATGACTCATTTATTTCAGCCCTTTGTATTCAGCATGTCTCTATTGAAACAGACCTACGCTTCTATGAAAATTGAAGCGTTTGTTTTTTTGCAGCCCACATACACTTCACCTTGTTTACCTGGCCCATGTTAGCCTTGAGTTTGACACACTTGCTATAGCAGGGGGGGGGGGGGGGGCTACTGCTACCTGGTAGGACACAGCCAACTTGCAGCAACTCAGCAGGGGATCTGCTGCAGGCTGGGGCCTTTATCAAGTCCAATATCAAGGGTAAGAGAAGCAGAGGAATAAATGAAATAAACGCCTTGATCTTGTTCTCCTCCGCGCCCTGTCATCTCCAACTGGTCCCCATTCACTAAATCCACTGGAAGCCGGCGAGCAAGCAGCCCAGCACTGCAGTCCATAGAGGTCAGCCCCAGGGCCCAGAGAGGGTGGGGAAAGCTGGAAGTGGATCTGAAGGGCAAGGGAAAGCTGTCCGGCGCTGGGTCCAGCAGCCCTCTCTGCTTTGACCCGAACCCCCTTGCTGTTGATTTTCAACAGAGCAGCCAGAAAGATCTTGTGAAAGCTTAAGACAGGTGACATCATCATTGTGCTCAAAATCCTCCACGATTAGTCAAAGCTAAAAATCCTTAACATGCCCTCCAAGGTCCTACGTAATCTTACCATTCAAGACCTTGGAGCTCATTTTCTGGGGCCCCCACTCGCCATCTCATGTTCCCAGCCACAGTGGCCTTCTGCCCTTCTCCAAATGCGACAGGCACACTCTACCCTCAGGGCATGTGCACAGCTACTGCCCCCATGTAGCGTGCTTTTCCCTCATGTTCACAGAACTAGATCCTGTACTTCCTTCAGATCTTTTGCAAAAGCCACCTTTTCAGGGAGGCCACCCTGTCAAAAATGTCAACAGCACCTCTCACCTGACACTACAGGCCTCCTTTCCCTGTCTTGTTTCTCTTTGTAGCACTTTTCAGTATCGAAAATTCCTTGTCTTTTACTTATTTATCCTATACATTGACTGTCTCCCTCACCATAAAGCAAGTTCCAGAAAGTAAGGGTGGGAGTGTTGTCTGTTTTAGTTTACAGTACTAGAACAGCACCTAGGACAATATCTGGCCTATAATAAGCATTCAATAAATATTTGTTTAATATTTTTTTAATAAATGGATGAAAGGACACAGAAAATGTCAATGTACTATATATATATATATATGTGTGTGTGTGTGTGTGTGTGTGTGTGTGTGTTTATAGGAAATTATAATAGAGTAATAAATAAAAAAATTTTCAAGCATAAAGTATATTAGAACAATATTTGGGGGAGAATAGAAAGAAAATCCAAAGAGAAAAAGGAATAATAGAAAGTTTTTATTTATTAAGGAAGAACTTGTTCATGTGTACTTAATTAGATTTTAATGGGTATCAAATGACCATGGTATTTAGATTCCACTTCTAAGTGTGACATAAATGACAGTTTTGCAATACATTGGAAATTAAATCCTTTGCAATTATTTAAGTTACTAGAGGCCTGGTGCACAAAAATTCATGCACTGGAGAGGGGGTGTCCCTCAGCCCGGCCTGCGCCCTCTCACAGTCTGGAAGCCCTCAGGGGGATGTCCAACTGACATCCCCTGTCTGGCCTCTCTCTATGGGAGGAGACCAGTGGGCCAATCAGGGGATGGCACCAGCCAGCAAGCGGCCAGCCCCCACTCCCCCATCACCCCTCTGCCGCCACTGGTCGCTGCCACACCCCCCAATTGCTGTCCCCTCCCTCTGCCCGTTGGCACGTGCCTTGGCTGGCCTGGCACCACCTGCTTGCCAGCCCCACCCCCCGCTGACTGGTGGTTCCACTGTTCAATCAATTTGCATATTATATTTGTATTATATAGGATGATTTAAAATATTTTAAAAGTTAACTTTAAAATATATAAAGGGAGTTCCATTTTTAACGTTTTGAGGAAACTCCATACTGTCTCCCACAGTGGCTGCCCCAGTCCACATTCCCACCAGCAGTGCACAAGTGTTCCCTTTTCTCCGCATCCTCTCCAGCACTTGTCGTTTGTTGATTTGTTGATAGCCAGTCTGACAGGTGTGAGATGGTACCTCATTGTTGTTTTGATTTGCATCTCTTGGATAACTAGTGACTTTGAGCATGTTTTCATATGTCTCTTGGCTTTCTGAATGTCCTCTTTTGAAAAGTGTCTATTTAGGTCCTTTGCCCATTTTTTGATTGGATTGTTTATCTTCCTTTTGTTAAGTTGTATGAGTTCCCTATAAATGTTGGAGATTAAACCCTTACCAATAATAACATTGGCAAACATTAAAAAGGGACCTCCCATTTGACCCAGTGATCCCACTTCTAGGAATATATCCCAAGAAACCAGAAACACCAATCAGAAAGGATATATGCACCCCTATGTTCATAGCAGCACAATTTACCATAGCTACGATCTGGAAACAGCCTAAGTGCCCATCAGCAGATGAATGGATTAGAAAACTCTGGTACATCTACACAATGGAATACTACGCTGCTGTAAAAAACAAGGAATTCTTACCATTTGCAACAGCATGGGTGGAACTGGAGAGCATTATGCTAAGTGAAATAAGCCAGTCAGAGAAAGATAAATACCACAGGATCTCACTCATTTGTGGAATATAAAGAACATCATAAACTGATGAACAAAAATAGATACAGAGGCAGAGCAGCATCGAACAGACTGTCAAACTGCAGTGAGAAGGCTGGGGAGAGTTGTGGGGTGGGGGGAAGGGGGAGAGATCAACCAAAGGACTTGTATGCATGCATATAAGCATAACCAATGGACACAAGACACTGGGGGGTAGGGGAGGCCGGGGGAAGGTCAAAGGGGAAAATAAAAAGGAGACATATGTACTACTCTTTGTAATATTTTAAGCAATAAAACAAAATTTAAAAAAAGAAAGAAAATGGGATTATATATTTAATAAAGAATTATTATCCAGTAAAATATATATATATTTATTTATATATATTTACTTATATTTATATATATATATATATATATATGTCACAGTTTAACAAAAATAATTTAGAGGATATGCAAATGAAAGTGTTGAGGACCATTCTTCTTACATATATTAAAACATCTCTGGCCTAGAATTATAAAATCTCACTTCTTATCTTGGGTCTGCCACTAAGTAGCTGTGTGACTTTAGAGAAGTCACTGAACCTCTCTGGACCTCAGTTTTCTCATCTGTGAAATTAAAGAATGTGAGAACATGAAATCTAAAATCATTTCTAATACTAAAATCCCCTGTTCTGTAACCTCTAAAATTGGTTTTCTGTCTCTTTAACATTTTTATTTCTTCTTTAGAATCTCTTCCTCCCTTCTGCCCCTGCACCTATGGCCACGCGCCTACCCCTAGCACTTGTGGGCTGGGGAATGAATACAAACAAAGGCCTCAGCCTGCAGCAGAGCCCCTCTTCTTTTCTCATGAGGAGTCTTGCATGCGTGAGCTCAGCCTGCACATTTAAGATGCATGCATTCTCCCTACACCCTCTACCCCTTTACCCGCTCCCCCTGCAGACAGCCACCCACAGTCTTGAGGGTATAGCACTGTTGTCTTAGTGCATTTGGGTAGCTATAGGCAGTACCATAGGCTAGTGGCTTATAAACAACAGAAATGTATTTCTCCCAGTTTGGGAAGCTAGGACGTCCAATAGCAAGGCATGGGCAGATTTGGTGTCTGGTGAGAGCCTGCTTCCTGTGACCATGTTTTTACTGCGTCCTCACATAGTGGAAGGGGCAGGGAGCCCTCTGAGGTCTTTTTATAAGACACTGATTACCTCCCAGAGGCTCCACCTCTAGTACAGTGAGGATTACGTTTCAATATATGAATCTGGGGTGGACACAAACATTAAGTCTATATCAACTGTCGATCACAGCAGGACTGACCCCGGGGAAAGGCCCATGCAGGCCCTGGCAGCACACTCAGGGGCATTTGGGCAGGGGATTGTCTGGTTCTGGGTACCTGAGCAAGGGTTCTGGGTAGTCACATCTCCTTGGCCCCATAGCCATTTCATCTCCTGGGGAAGGATGTCTGGAGGAGGGTCTGAGGGAAGTACTCTAGAGCCAAGGGCCCTGGGAGGGTCCTAGTTGCCAAAGTCTAAGATGGCCCTAACCTTTCTTGAATATGGACAGAGCCATACAAGGATATACTACACAGCAAACAAAACCAAAAAAGGATAAACTACTGACACACAGAACAACCTAGATGGATCTCAGAAACAAGAGTACAAACTGTGTGATGTCATTTCTATGAAATTCTAGAACAGGCAGAGTCTAGATTGGTAGAAAGTAGATCAGTGGGCACCTAGGGCTGGGAGGAGGGGGAATTGGCTACAAAGAGGCCAGAAGTTTCTGGGGTGATGAGAATGCTCTGTAGCTTGATTATCAGAGTGGTTTAATGGATGTATACATTTGTCAAGATCCATCAAAGTTAAAATGGGTGCATTTGATTCTATGTAAATTGTACTTCAATGAAGTTGATTTATGAAGAAAAGCAATAAGAATAAAAGGATTGCCTAGCACTGTGGTCGGCAAACAGCGGCTTGCGAGCCACATGCAGCTCTTTGGCCCCTTGAGTGTGGCTCTTCCTAAGCCTTAGGAGCACCCTAATTAAGTTAATAACAATGTCTTCTTTAATCCTTCACTGCCCTTCCTCGGGTTCACCCTTGGCTGTGCTGGCGCAGCACACTTCACTTTCTCCCCATGGCAGGCAGTAGAGAATGTTACAAGCTGGGACTCTAACAGCCTTGGGTTCAAGTCCCAGGCCTGCCACTTGTGAGCTGCGTGGCCTTATGGGGTAGTCAGAGCAGGAGCCAAACATGCAGGATTTTATTTCATCCTCACCTAAACACTATGAAATAGGTGAGTTTAACCTGAGGCTAAGATCCCACACCTAAGAAGCCATAAGCCAGGATTTGAATCCACGTGCCTTAAGCTCCGCACTCATGCATCTCAGAGCAAGTTCCTACTTAACTTCTGAACCTAGAGTTGCCTTTTTTTCTAAAGCTGGAATAACACCACTGAATTTTAGGATCATTGTGAAAACCAAAGAAGGTGCCCTGTCATTGACGTGGTCGACCAAGTTCAGCAATCTATTATTGTGGCTACAGAATTGCCAGTCATTTACAGCTTTGGGGTGAAATACCAACATCACACTTCCTGCTCGCCTCTCCCTGGCAGGCTCCCCAGAGTAGGAAAGTAGGGATTCATCCTGGAGGGTTCTAAAGTTACTAAGAATCCCATCCCAGCAACCGAACCAGGTTTAGTGAACCTAAGAAAGTGCACACTACTGCGCAAGATGCTGTTTGAAGCCAGTTCAAGGAATTCTTCCATGCCAAGAGGCGAGCTACTAAAATGTTAGAGCTCTTTAGAAAAAAAAACTCAAGTTCAAACCTTCCATTTGAGGTTTCTCTCCTTCTGGTCCCTCATGCTTCACAAAAGAATACTGCCCATAGCAAATCCCCCCTACACGGACATCACCCCGGCTCAGAAGCACCAAAAGATTCTAGGGGTTGGTTCTTTTCTAATACAGTTGTGCTGTGTTACTTCAAAACAAAAAGTGATGCAACAACACTGTGCCTTCACTTCATGCTTAAGAAACAAGGAGAACTATCATGATTCCGTGAACAGAAAAAAAAAGGTAAGAGCTAAGTAAGAAGCTGTGCGGCTCCAAACTCACGCGCTACATGGACTCTCTCTGCTGAGCATCACGTCGTTGCTATGAGATCAATAGAGGAGGCTGGCAGATGTGTTCCTGGCCTGCTGCCTAGCACATGACAGGGGCTCAATGCAGGCTAGCGTCCTGCCACTCTCTGAGGGTTGAATGGGCAGGATTTTGTCCGCCAAAACACCCCTCTCTTCTTTATTGTAGCAACTGAGGGATGCCATCAACAGGGGATGCAGCTACCGGGGCAAGCAAAACGGCAGTGGAAGTACCACCATGTCGAGGCTTGAATGCCCACCGGTCCGCCTCAGGAAACCAAGTACAGGAGGGCTTGTCCTGGGGGCTAATTACCCGTCATCTGAGACTTAGAAGAATCAAAACCACCCACCAGCTGTCACTGATCTGCTTCCTCTCCTTCAGGAACAGCGTAGCCAAGGGAAGGAAGTTTCTAGCAATCGCTGCCAGTGGTCTCCGGGATGGTTACTGAAGACAAATTCAGCCTCATGAGAAATCAGAGATCGGATGGAGTCTGCATCCTGAGGTGCCTTCCACCCGGAAGCTCGCCTCTAATGCAATAGAAGTGGCTGATGGCTCCCCATGCAGGCTCTGCTCGGAGAAGAGCCGCCCACAGCTTGGTGTGCTAGGGGAAACTGAGATCCAAGCTGGCTTACAGGCGTTTCACCAAAACTGGGAAATGGGACTGAGATGGTTGAGTAGTTAACTGCAGGTGATAGACGTAGAACAGTGATGGCGAACCTATGACACGCGTGTCAGAGGTGACACCCGAACTCATTTTTTTGGTTGATTTTTCTTTGTGAAATGGCATTTAAATATATACCATAAATATCAAAAATATGTCTTTGTTTTACTATGGTTGCAAAGATCAAACAGTTTCTATAGGTGACACGGCACCAGAGTTAAGTTAGGGTTTTTCAAAATGCTGACACGCCGAGCTCAAAAGGTTCGCCATCACTGGCATAGAAGGTGGTACACACTTAGGGGCTGAGGACACCACGTGGGGCCGCCACTTTGGTCCTTGTGCTCGGAGACGCCGAAAGGCCATTCAACAGGAAACACAGAAGAATGCTGCAGAGCCACAGGGAGAAGAAAGACACCCAGAGAAGGAAGAGGAAGGGATGTTGGGTGTCCCTCATATAGCCCTGCTGCATTCACCCCCCCTTTTTTAATATAGATTTTTACTGATGTCAGAGAGGAAGGGAGAGGGAGAGAGAGATAGAAACATCCATAATGAGAAAGAATCATGGATTGGCTGCCTCCTGCACACCCCACACTGGGGATCAAGCCTGCAACCCGTCCTGTGCCTCTGACCGGAATCGACCGCGGGACCCTTCAGTCCGCAGGCTGACACTCTATCCACTGAGCCACACCGGCTAGGGTTGCATTCACCCCTTTTTGACTCAGGCTGAACTGAGTCATACCCCAAACCCCTTTTGTCCATTCCGGACATTCCTGTAGTTTAAATGTTATCCAAGCTGGTGCCCCATGAAAAGACACCCCAATAAATAGTATTACTGGTCGCCGGCCCCCTTCTGTGAATGTCTTTGTCTGAATCCTTCCCCAAGGCAAGTTCTGACATGGCAGTTAGTTGTGGAAAGTCCAAGGATGGCCCCTTGGATGGGCAAAGTGCCCTCCAACCAAGAAGTATAGGAGCCTAGAAATGTGGCCCAAACAACCCAGCCAGCCGCTCCCATTGATCGCCATACCCAGGCCAGTGCCCAGGGCTGTTGGGCTCTCCAGTCAGCCTTCCCTCCATCCCCTCACCTAGTCCTCATCCCCCTCCTCTCTCACCTGGACTTCACTTCAGCCCCACCCTCCCCATTGCCAATGTGTTCCCTTTGTTTATTCCTTTATTGGCTATATCCTCCATTAGGGCATCTACTCGCAAGAGCTGGACCTCATCTGTCTTACTCGCCAATCAGACTGAACTCTACCTAATGCAGTTTCCAAACACGCTGCCCATACCTTCTTGCCACTCTTTTATCCTGTTCCCGGGGCTTTGACCCGGTTTTACGCATGCTCATTTTCCTCTTCCCACAGGCTCTGGAAGCTTTGCAAGGCCATGGACAGTAACTGATTCATCTTTGGGGCCCCAGTCCTATGTAGAGTCAGACCCTTAAAAATGCTGGCTGCACGGAGGAACTGAATGGACAGATCGCAGAAGGAAGGGAGAGAGTGAATGAGGATCGAGGCCAGAGGGGCCAGTCGCTATTACCAGGGCTGTATAATCACGACCCCAGAACTTATTGCATGAAACAATAATTCGATTACGCCATAGGAATTTAGGAGGAGAATTTGGGTCAGGAATCTGGGAAGGGCTTACCTGGACAGTTCTCATTTGGGGTCGGGCACGTGGTTGTGGGCAGATGTCAGCGAGACATCAGATGATACTAACTGGCGGAAGGAAGCGCAGCTGAGACTCCGCTGGGACACTCACACGTGGCCCATGGATGTGGCTCCAGAGTGTCGCCAGGCTTCTCCCATGCGGGCTCGGAGCTCCAGCACAAGTGTCCTAGAAAACAAGAGAGAAGCCGCATTGCTTTTCAGGACCCAGGCTCAGAATCAAGCAGCATCACTCCAGCATCACTCCTGTCTCTCTCTCTCTCTCTCTCTCTCTCTCTCTCTCTCTCTCTCTCTCTCTCTTTCTCTCCTCTTCTCTTCTCTTCTCTTCTCTTCTCTTCTCTTCTCTTCTCTTCTCTTCTCTTCTCTTCTCTTCTCTTCTCTCTCTCTCTCTCTCTCTCTCTCTCTCTCTCTCTCTCTCTCTCGGCTAAAGCAGTCACAAGTCCACCTAACTCAAGGCAAGAGAATATAGACCCCACCTCTCAATAAAGGAAGCCAAAGAGTTTTGGAGCCACTTGTTAAAACTGCCTCAGACCTTGAGACGCTTCTAGTCCACCCCCTTTTATGATGGTAGAGGAAATAAGGGTTCAAAGGACTCGCATGACTTATTCGCGGTCACGGCAATGAGTGACAGAGCTAAGGCTAGAACCAAAGTCCCTTCTCTCAAGCCAGCCAGCCTCCTTCTACCTCAGTACCTTCTACCTTTGGGGAGCCCTCCATTAGTTAAAGTGTTCTCACTTTGAAGCAACTGAAACCAACTCTGACAAACCTACAACAGCAAAAGGTAGAGTGGGATTTAATAGGAAAATACCTATCTTACAGAAGCAAATGAATTGTTGGCTGACTAATTGAGGTCGACCTACAGCAGTTTTGGAACCCTCGGGAGAAGCCATTCGCCAAGTTTCACCCCAAAGAACTAGGATCAGCAGGGACTGGGTACCAACACCTCTCCAGTGGCGTCTTTCTCTGTTCTGATGTGACATTTTCCGGGAGAGAGAGAAGGGAATCGCTGAGATGTGGGCCCCAGAGGATTTTTAAAAAATCCACCCTCGTCCTTAATGGATAGTTAAGACACAGTCTTGACAGACACCACATGAAGAGCGAGAAGCCCATCCGATGTCCTTAGACCACAGGGCTGCGTTTGGGGGCTGTAAACGGTTACGGATCACGCAATGCGTGTCAAATCCCTCTGTTCCAGCACTTCTTGCTTTCAGTCCAAGTACATGGGCTTTGAGATGCCATAGCTCAGAGTAATGCAAGACACAGAGAAACAGAAACAAAGTTAATCAAGGCAGCATGGGATCTGGTAAAACATGTGGGCGCTTTGCTCTCCTAAATCAGCATTCCTCAAGCGGCGGCATGTCATGCTGATATGTTGAGGTCAGTTTCAATGGGAGCTGGGAGGAAATTTACTTTAACTAATAACAGTTTGAGTAGCAGAGTTTTAAGAATAGTTTCTTAAATGAAAAGAAGATCTGTGAATATGTATGTATAGCTAAATCCCCCATAATAATACCAGGGTCACATATACATATGCTTTTTCTAGGTGAAGAGAAAGGGGTGGTTTTATAGCCCCATGTAACCTCAGACAAGCCCAGGGAGTGTGCCACACATGTAGCTGTCATGTGACATTATTGTCTTGGTAGAGAAAACGTAAAACCAGCTGACAACAGTGATGTCATCGCTGATCGGCCAAGCACAGGGACATTTAAACGTGTACTGGGATCCCGGTGTTTGTTCAGATCTGTCTCGCGCTAAGAAAAATTATCCCAAACTGGGAAGCAAGGGAATGATTGCATACATGTCCTTTCAGTGTCGTTTTAACCGAGCTCACCTAAAAATTATTTGATTGTGCAGGAGAATGCATTTGTGTTTGGCTTTGCTATTTTCTGTCTGGGACCCTAAGGCTGTGACATTAGATGTTCATTTGTAGATTTTTGTCCAGTAGAAAAGGTGACCCCACAGGTTATAGTTTATGAGCTCAGAAGACATTTACCAACATTGTTTCTATTAGCAAATTAATTTCAACATTTCTTTGACGGACTATATATACATAGACATACATAGACATATATATCTATAATAATAAAAGAGTAATATGCTAATTGACCAGATGTCCTACCAGGTGAAGCCGCAGTGACAGGGGCCAAGGCAGAGGCAGCTGCTGCAGCAGGAGGGCCCAAGCCCCTTGCACGAATTTCATGCACCGGGCCTCTAGTATATATATATATATATATATATATATATATATATATATATATATATATATATATACACATACATACACACACATATTGATCTACATCTGTCCTTTGAACCAGCTCACCATCTTGCTGGTTCCCTCATTAATTCATGAGATGAATAAAATCTTTGACACGTGTTCATTCCATATTTGTACGACAGTCATGCTTTTAACATTTTGAAGATTATATTTCAACATTAGAAATGAGTCCGCAGTTTCTCCAGCCTCTTCAAATGCAGGGCAGTGGGTGAGCTGGGTTCCAAGATCCCTGCCAGTGACAGCATTGTCTGATGTCTTCAATGCCAGTGCGATATAAAATATTCAGTGTGAAAGGTTATTAGGCAGAGAAAGACATTTTCAAAGAGAAAATTTCAGAAAGATTTAGGGGTGATTCTATTAAAAAAAATGAATTCCAGCGAAACAAAGAATCTCAAAATTATGACCACATAACCTGAGCAGCCAGCAATTAAGAGACAGCGTCTGTCAGAGTCTGGCCAAAGCAGGCTGCCTTGTCTGGAGATAGTTGCTAATCCTCACAGTGTGCGCCTTGTGGACTAGTCAGATCACCTGATGAGTAGAAGAGGCAGGGAATTATCCCTGACGCCTATTATCCTGCCAGATGAGAGCCTGCAGCGTTAATGGCAAAGAGCAATCTGACCAGCTCCTTGCTCCGCAAGTGTGGTCCAAGGACCAGTGGCCAAGACATCACCAGGGAGCCTTCTAGAAGTGCAGAATCGCAGGCCCAGCCCAGACCTAGCGAAACAGCATCTGTGTTTTAAGAGGATCCCCTGGTGATGGATGTGCACAGAGACGTTCATAAGCACCAATCTGGCTGCAGGCTCCCAGGGTGGTTTCCATCCCGGCTGCACATGAGATCGGGTGTTATTAGTGTCCCTCACAGCAGGAGGAAATAAGCCACTCTTCTCAAGCAAGGGCTGTGTCAGAAAAAGCTCAGCACAGGGGTGTCTGTAACACTAGGCTTTTGCAGTTTGGGTGCTAGGGAAGGAGGCAGGGAGAGGGAAGGCGGGAGAGCTACAGAGAACAAGTGCAAGAATGACAGGCTTGTGTATTTGTATTCGTCTCTTGATTACGTCCCCCAGGGATGAAGGAATTTGTGGCTGGCCAGGATGTCTGTCCCCAGTTCAGGCTAACTTTATTCTATGAGTTTATCTAGAGTTTAAGAGCGGTAATCAGGGGCCATAAAACCCCAAAGGTCTCAGAAAATACAAGTAAGGAAAGGGACAGGATATGCTTTGACCATCCTTCATAAAGTCTTTTTCCTCGTTCTGCATCCCAGGGTTATTCCAAATTCTAGAGTCAGAAACTCCCATACTAATCAGTTAAATCTGTCTTATCACCACCTACAGTTGCCATTTTCAGAAACCCATGCTCTGAGCACAAGATGATTAGGTTAAGTACCAGTGGCCCAAGTGCTTGCCATAGACATGTTATGACAATTGCATCCAATCATCTCTTTAGCAGTTTCTTGTGCTTTGGTTTCTTCAATTACAAAGTGCTGCTTGTAGGTCTGATCATTTCTGGGGAATCAAAAAGAGGTGTTGGGTGTGTCGGCCATCTATCTTTAGAAAACTTTAAACTAAGAAGGATGCTAGGTGTAGTTGCTAAAAACAGAGTCAGCTGATGAGTTTTGGGGGACATTAGGATGGTGCTAGTTGCTATGATAAACTAACCTAAAATATATAGTGGTTCAAAACAATCAAGTTTATTTTTCCTCATATGAAGACCAAAATAGGTATTCTAAACAGAGACTCGGGAACTGCGGCTCCCGCCCACTCCACCTTGAGGTGCTGCCATCTTAAACATGCAGCTGCCAAGATTGTCAAGTTGGTCTGTGTCAGCCCAGTGGCCTGGAGAAAGGCTCAGGGGATTCCTCATGGAAGGTGTTTAGGGGTCAGCCCGGAAAGAGGCACACATCGTTCCTGACCACATTTGATCAGCTACATTCAGTGGCCTTGTTTTCATCACTTATATATTTGTACTAGAGGCCCAGTGCATGAAATTTGTGCACTGGGCAGGGGGTGTCCCCCAGCCTGGCCTGTGCCCTCTCACAGTGCGGGAGCCCCACGATCGATCGCCCCAAAGAGGTAGGCCCCGCCCACCCATCCGGGGCTCCTTGATGGACCGCCCCAAAGAGGTAGGCTGGAGCCGCAGGACCCGCCTCTGCACTGCAGAGGCAGAGCCGTGACCTGGTACATAGGAAGGTTCAGTATAGTTTGGGAAAAGCCTTGTTTTCATCACTTATATATTTGTCTACATGCACGTATGTGCTGGGATGAAGTATAAAATGCATTTCTTACACTAGGTCACGGTCAAAAGTTAAAGCCATTCTACCAAAGAAAGATCCTTATAGGCGATATTAGAAGAGACAGCAAAAGGAGAAAATAAGGGCTTAGACCCTAAATCATTGAGAAACTAGGCAACTGTGAATACGCTTAAATATTCTTAAGTGGCAACAACATCGGAAAATCAGACTCAGCTGTGTGGACTGGGCTGCTCCTGAGAACCCCTGGCACAGGAAGCAGGTTAGACTTCAGTGCCCATTCACCACCCCGACAGCAGCTCATTCTCAGGCTCCGGGAACCTCGCCTGTGCCCTGCACACCACCTACGAGGGGATAACTTAGTAGTTCTTAGCAGAACATGTATGGAAAGGTCATGATAAATCAGAAGAATAAGACTGTTCAAGTTAGATAAAGGGCTCTTTTCCCCATATTTCAGGGCAAAGACTCTGGTCTCAGTACAACTTCAAATTATCCTATATAATAAAAGCCTAATATGCAAATAGACTGGTGGAATGATCAGTCGCTATGATATGCACTGACCAGCAGGGGGTGGACGCTCAATGCAGGAGCTGCCCCGAGCCTGCAGGCCCCATCTGGCAACAGCAGCAACAGGACAGTCCAGGCGGGTGTGAGTGGGGGCTCCAATCACCCTGCTGGTCACCCCACAGATTGGCCCTGATCGCCAGCCAGGCCTAGGGACCCTACCCGTGCATGAATTTCGTGCACTGGGCCTCTAGTATCACATAAAGAACCACTCCTTCAATGCTCCATGGTGCTGTGTTGTGTATGGGCAAGAGTGTGTACACACATGTCTGTGCACATGTGTATGCTTGAGCACATGTTCACCTGTGTACTGAGACACAGAAGAGGTAGAATGATAGAACGATCTGGAAGCGTAGAGAAATCTGAGCATAAATGGAATGAATGGATCCAGGTCAATCTACTGTGAAAGAACTTGATGTAGGAAACTACTTCAGTGGGCTCTTCTAGGGGGAGGCACAACATAGTTTAGAAAGAACACAGCCAAGATGACATTTCGAGTGTAGAGATTCTGTGCTGAGCCATAGAACACGCTCTAGGGTTGACGCCGACAGACCTATATTTGAGTCCCGAAGACACTCACATTTTCTTCCCATTATACAGATTAGGAAACTGAGAGTCCTGTAGGTCACACCTAAGGTCCTTCTGCTCATTGGTGGAACCAGCACTCAAAGAAGCAGGCTCAGTAATGGAAAAGGACAAGATTCTATGGGCAGGCGTACCTCGCGGGGGGGGCAGAATATGCTGGGAGAGAAGGAAATGTCTCTGGTGGGTGAGGCACCCTGAGAGAGAGAGGGTAGCTGAGGCTCTTGAGCATGGGAAGAGAGACAGCCATCTTTACTGAGTCCCCTAGGGCAGTGATGGCGAACCTTTTGAGCTCGGCGTGTCAGCATTTTGAAAAACCCTAACTTAACTCTGGTGCCGTGTCACATATAGAAATTGTTTGATCTTTGCCACCATAGTAAAACAAAGACATATTTTTGATATTTATTGTATATATTTAAATGCCATTTAACAAAGAAAAATCAACCAAAAAAATGAGTTCGCGTGTCACCTCTGACACGCGTGTCATAGGGTCGCCATCACTGCCCTAGGGCCTAGTAGGCCACTGTTTCACCAGGGGAAAGGATGAGGTAAGGTAAGATGCAAAGTGGGGGGGAATTCTGTGAAATGTCACCAGCTAGATGCGTGCCATCTCTTCCCTGCTCTATACCCTTCAAATACAAAACAAAGAGCGTAAGCACGTGCAAAACAGCACACAACTCAGTTTCTCCCATGCAGATCTATAAATCCAGCCCCTCCCTTTCCCATTCTCTCTTCCACCGCCCACCAGAACAAGGCTGGAGACAGGCACTTCTTAAAAACACTAAAAATATACATGACATCATCCCTCCTCCACAGCCTTCAACCCCCCGCCAGCAAGCCAAGTAATCTGAACCCCTCTGCCAGGCCTGCCATAGCCTCCCTCTGAGGTCTGGGTTTGCCCTATTTATCATACCTGGGAGACTGACAGACATATGTTTTATGATACATTATATATTGGGCTTGGCTAGAGCCCCCGTATCCATTAAAGACGACTAAAGCAGGAAGTTACAGCTGCCTAGACCTCCCTTGCCATTCATCCTCTGAAGCCATCCTCGAAGCTGTATTTCTGTCCTGTAGTATGACATTTGCTAACAAAATAGACAGAGCTTGGTCAATAAAACAGAAGATGCTCCGCTTCTACAATTTTTTTTTTATTTTTTATTTTTTTGAGAACAGAGGACAGGAATCCTCTTCTTGAATTCCTCCAGTTCTTGATTCTGACAATTGCCCGAAATAGACGAGTGCTTCCCAAAGCTGCAAAATCACATCTCTCTTTAAAACACCCGCGAAAACTGAGAAAGAGAGAATAAAAACAGATCAACTTTTTCCGAATGGGGTTATGGGAGATGCTGCTCCCTGCAGGCATCGGTTCCGTAATCGGCATGCAGTTCCCGCAGAGTGATGGTGAAATGCTCACCCTCATTCACAAGACACACCTGTGGGGATTATTGCTTTTACATGTTGTTTTTCCATTTAGAACGATGCCTTTACCCCAATTTAGACACTGTGCTATTGCACGGGTAATTGGCAACATAAGCAAAAGACGGTGCATAAAAGTAGACGCAATTGCCGAAACCGGTTTGGCTCAGTGGATAGAGCGTCGGCCTGTGGACTGAGGGGTCCCAGGTTCGATTCCGGTCAAGGGCATGTACCTGGGTTGCGGGCACATCCCCAGTGGGAGATGTGCAGGAGGCGGCTGACCGATGTTTCTCTCTCATCGATGTTTCTGGCTTTCTATCTCTCTCCCTCTCTGTGAAAAATCAATAAAATATATTTTTTTAAAAAAAGTAGACGCAATATCAGAAAAAAAATTTTTCATTAGCATTATAACCTATGAATTAAGACTATTAGGGGAAATAACTTCATTTCTTTTTTTAAATATATTTTATTGATTTTTTACAGAGAGGAAGGGAGAGGGACAGAGAGTTAGAAACATCGATGAGAGAGAAACATCGATCAGCTGCCTCCTGCACAGCCCCTACTGGGGATGTGCCCGCAACCAAGGCACATGCCCTTGACCAAAATCGAACCTGAGACCCTTCAGTCCGCAGGCCGACGCTCTATCCACTGAGCAACACCGGTCAGGCAACTCCACTTCTTATATGCAAGTGTCATTGATTCATTAAAAATCCATGACAAAGGACTTCATTTGCATGTAGCAGTTCTGGTACCCCAAGAAGCTTTGTGTGGCAAGAGTTTCCCTGTGGCAGACACACAGAGACCCCACAACACTCCAGACGCCATCAAGCCCTCCTTCTCCATTCTCCACCTTGAAGACTATGCCTCAAATGCATGTTGGAGGCCCCAGCCCACCAGCCTTCATAGTCACGGCCACCTGGTGTGGCAAACTTCTGGGGCACTCGTTGCTCATCCTTCTCAGAATAATGGCTGCTCAGTTCCCTGGAAGTCTCCTTGGAAAAGTTGAGGAGTTAGGAGACATAGCAATGGAATTCGCTCCACCCTTGGCCCACCCAAAACATGCAGACAAAGCAAGCTCATCTCATGGTATTGCACTTTGCAGTTACTGCTTTTTTTTTTTTTTTTTAACAAAGTGAAGGCTTGTGGCAACCCTGCATCAAGCAAGCGTATCAGTGCCATTTTCCAACACCTTTTGTTCGCTTCCTGTCTCTGTCACATTTTGGTAATTCTCATAATATTTCCAATCGTCTCATCATCATTATCACTGTTATGGTGATCTTTATGTTACTTGGCAATTGTTTGGGTGCAATGTGAATGCCGTCCATATGACAGCAAACTTAACACTGTGTGTGTTACTGCTTCATTGTTCCCCCATATCTCCCCCCACCCCCCCACGCCTCCCTATTCTCTGAGACACAATAATATTGAAATCAGGCCAATGAATACCCTTAAAAATGGCCTCTATGTGTTCAATGAAAGGAAGAGCCACAAGTATCTCACCCTAAATCAAAGGCCAGAAAGGATTAAGCTGAATGAAGAAGGCATGTGGAAATCTGCGACAGGCCAACGGCTCGGGGTCTGGCACCAGTTAGCCAAGCTGTGGAGGATAGAATTGCAGATGTGGTGGAAATAGCAAGGAACTGGAATTAGAATTGGAGCCTGAAAATATGACTAAATTGCTGCAATCTCATAAAACTTTAACGGATGGGAAGTTGCTTCTTATGGAGGAGCAGAGCAAGTGGTTTCTTCAGATGGAAACCGCTGCTGGGGAGGGCGCTGTGAAGACTGGAAATGACAACAAAGGATTGAGAACACGCCGGGAACTTCGTGGGAAAAGAAGTGGCGGGTGGAGAGGCTTGGCGCCGGCTTTGAAAGATGGTCAGCTGCGGGTAAAATGTGAGAAAGCCGCACCGCGTGCTACAGAGGGATCATATGAGAAAGGAAGGGCCCATCAATGCAAGAAACGTCAGCGTTGTCCTATTCTCAAAACTGCCACAGCCGCCCCAGCCCTCAGCAGCCACCACCCTGATCAGCGAGCGGCCGGCAATGTCAAGGCCAGACTGCCCCCCAGCAAAAGGACTACAACTCACTGAGGCCTCAGAGGGCGGGTGGCATTTCTTATCAATAAACGATTTTAAGGTGGGTATGATTTTTAAACATGTTATTGTACATGTGATACATAACAGAATAATGTAGAGTATAAACATTTGTGCAAATCACTTCATGGTGATATTTGCTTTCTTATGGTGGTCTAGAACAGAACCTGTAATACCTCTGTTTTATGCCCTTTGCAGGTGATAAAACTGTATAGAACTTAATAAACCCACTGCCCTCCAACCCCCCCCCCCACACACACACACACAACCCCAATGAGTACAATAAAACGAGGGAAATCGGAATAAGAGCTATGAATCATATCAATGCCAATATTGAGGTTGTAACATTCTACTGAGTTTTGCAAAACATTACCATTGGGGAAAAAAGAGACAAAGTGTAGCAGGGACCACTCTGTAATATTACATAGACCTGCACGTGAACTCAGAATTACCGCAATTAAAATTTCAATTAAAGACCAGGCTAGTGTTGCTCAGTGAGTTGGAGCATCATCCCATGCACTGAAAGGTTACAGGTTCAATTCCCAGTCAGGGCACATACCTAGGTTGTAGGTTCGATCCCTAGTTGGGGCATGTACAGGAGGCAACCAATTGATATTTTTCTCTCACATCAATGTCTATCTCTCTCTCTCTTTCTCTCTCTCTCTCTCTCTCTCTCTCCCCCCCGCCCCCCGCTCTCTCTAAAATAAAAAACAGAAAAACAGGTCCTCAGGTGAGGATTTTAAAAAAAATTTTAAGTAAAAAAACTAAATGTTCAAATCAAAAGGCCAACTGTATATAAAACAATATCCAACAACTCTATGCTGTATACAAGAGGCACACTTAGATTCAATGATACAAATAGATTGAAAGTAAAAGTATGAGAAAGTATACCATGAAATTAGCAACCAAAAGAGAGATAAAGTGACTATACTAGTTACAGACAAAATACAGACTTTAAGACAAAAATATAACTACAAACATAAAAGGGCATTTTATAAGTATCAAGTATCATTCCAGATAGAAGATAAGTAAGTCCCAGAGATGTAATGGACAGCATGGTGACTATTAAAAATAAATAAATATTTAAATGTATAATAAATACTAAATTCATAAGGAAGATAAACAATTATAAACATAGACATGCCTAACAACTTAATTAGGGTACTCCTAAGGCTTAGGAAGAGCCACAATCAAGGGGCCAAAGAGCTGCATGTGGCTCGCGAGCCGCAGTTTGCCGACCACGGGGCTAGACCATAAAACAAGATTCAAGAAACTTAAAAGGATTAAAATCCTACAAAGTATATCCTCTAATCACGATTAATTTCAGTTATAAATCAACAAAAATAAATTTGAGAAATCAATCGATATTTTGAAATTACACTTCTAAATAATCAATGTGTCACAGAAGGAATTGCAAGTGAAATTAGAAAATGTTTTAAACTGAATGAAAACAAAAAATAATATATCAAACATTATGATATGGATAAAGCACGGTGTTAAGAAATATTTTATAACTTCAAATACCTATGTTAAAAAGCAGAAAATGCTCATATTAATAACCTAAGCTTCCACCTCAATAAATGAAAAAAAAAAGGAAAGAAAACTAAGAGGTACATGACAGCAGGGATAATCAACAGTATAATTACAGTGTAATTTAAAATGTCTATGTAAGTTAACACATTTGGTTTATATCTGGACACTACTTAGGTAAATAGTGATTAACTTTAGATGGTTCAGTTACTCCAGATTTTCACTTTTTTTATATCATTTGGTTGTATTATCTAAACCTTTTACAATCAACATGTATTAATAAGAAAAAATAGTAAATGGGTTATTTTTCAAGTAAAGAGATTGAATCAAAATGTTATGTACCCCCATGAATGATGACTGAGTCAGCAATAGCTTATCAAAGATTAGCTAGCAACATAAAAGAAGATAAAACTTTGCTCTTCAAAGTCACCTTTAAGAAAATTTAAAGAAAAGCCACAGGCTGAGAGAAAATATTGCAAGTCGTGTGTCTGAGGAAGGATTTGTATACAGAATATATAAAGAACACTTACAACACAACAATCAAAAGACAAACCACCTAGTTTAAAATTTTGACAAGAGATTTGAATAGACATTTCAGCAAAGAAAATATATAAATGACTAATAAACAAATGCAAATATGCTCAACATCATTACTTATTCATAAAATTCAAATTATAACTACAGTAAGCTACCACTTTACACCCACTAGAATATCTATTATCAAAAAGACAGTAGTAAGTGTTGGAAAGAATATACAAAAACTAGACCTTCATACTTTGCTGGTGGGAATATAAAATGGTGCAACTACTTTGGAAGACAGTATGGCAATTTCTTTAAAAATTTGAACATAATTTGAGCATATGACCCACCAGTCTCGCTCCTAGTTAATCTGTTCAAGTGAAATAAAAACATACATCCATACATAGATTTTTACCTGAGTGTTCATAGCACCATTATATATAACAGCCAAAAGGTGGAAACAATCAAATATCCACTAACTGGGAATGGAGAAACAAATGCATCTCCACACAATAGAAACCTATAGATCAACAGAAAAGAATGAAATATATATACATGAAACAACTTCAAAAACATTACGCTAAGTGAAAGAAGCCAGATACAAAGTACCACAAACAGCATGATTTTATTCTGACTAAATGTCCAGAAAAAGTAAATCTATAAAGATGGAGAGTAGATTAGTGGTTTCCTGGGACTGGGGTGGAAGGGCTAAAATTTGGCATAAGGGAACTTTTTGGCATGATGGAAATGTTCTAAAACTGAGCTGTGGTGATAGTTAACTCCATAAATTCAAGAATCATTGAACTGTTCATTCAAGATTCGTTGAATTGTACACTCATAATGGGTGAACTTATATAAATTATGCCTTAATAAATATGCTTTAAAAAATATGACCATAATAATAAAGTCATCTCTAAATAAATGACTAATATAGTGTTAAGCAACCCCAGGGAAGCCTAGCGTGGAAGAGTTTACTAAAAGCACAGTCTGAAGGAAAGAAATTAATTCCTAGAGACAGGAGGCTGACAAATTCAGAGACCCCACAGGGAGCAAGAGGCACAGCCCTGCCTTCCCATATCAGGAGACATTCGGGAGGGTACAACACTATCCAATCGCTGCATCTACTACTCCCAATCTTGTTCCTCTGGGAAAGGAAAACAGATCAGAGTATAATTTTGCTATTCTGAAAATCTTAAGAATTGTGTTCCTATTGAGGGATCCTTGATTTTCAGACAACTGCTTCAAACTGAGGTATCAGATGTCATTCCAGGTAGGAGACCAATAGTGAATATTGGGGCTAAGGAGAACTCAGTGGGACCATATCCATTTCCTACACTGGAAATAGGCCCATTTGGCTCAGGTGAATTGTCGATTTCCTTCCATACACAACAAATCAATAACCATTTCTAATAGATAATTATAATATTCAAGTCACTAGAGGTCCGGTGCATGAATTCGTGCACCAGTGGGGGTCCCTCAGCCTGGCCTGTGGGATTGGGCTGAAACCGGCTCTCTGACATCCCCCAAGGGGTCCCAGATTGCAAGAGGGGACAGGCCAGACCAAGTGACCCCACGGGTACACGATCAGGACCAGGGAGGAACACAGGAGGCTGGCCAGCCGGAGAGGGACTGCGGGAGGGCTCCAGGGCATGTCCAGCCCATCTCACTCAGTCCCAATCAGCCGGACCCCAGCAGAAAGCTAACGTACCTGTCAGAGCATCTGCCCTCTGGTGGTCAGTGCATGTCATAGTGACTGGTCGACCAGTCAACTGTCTGCCCCATGGTGGTCAGTGCACATCATAGCGAGTGGTTGAGCGGCCTTAGCATATCATTAGCATATTACGCTTTGATTGGTTGAATGGCCGACCAGACACTTAGCATATTAGGCTTTTATTCTATAGGACTAGTTATTGGACACTTATTGTGTGTGATAGGCATTGCAGCCAAGGCTTTAATCCTCTCAACAAACATATACTTTTGAGGAAGGATCTATCTTTATCCCCACTTTACAGATGAGGAATCTGAAGCCCAAAGAGGTTATGAAACTTGCCCATGGTCCGGCAGCTGATAATTATGGAGCTGAAATCCTTTCCTTTGAGCCTTCTAACACAGAGGCCACATTCTCAGCCCCTACTCTCTAGGGCAGTGTTAAGCTTTCTTTTTAATCACAACCTGGAGTTAAAAATATATTATACATCATAACCCAGAACACACAGTTACAGCTATAGATGAAGTTTCATGAAACGGTGTTTACCTTTACTATGCACAATGTACACTGATATTTTTATTCTATTTATCTTATTTTACTTTTCAATGTCTTGGTCAATATCACCAAATCCATTCCGTGGCATAATAGTGGGTCACCACTCACAATTTTAAAAAACACTACTATACATAAAACCTGTATATGTCACTTTAGAGGAACTTTCAAAACCTCTGTAGGCCTGACTGTCAAAGTCAAGTGCCTGCCAGTCTGATCATCCACCCACTCTGCAGCCCTTCACCTGATGATAGAGGAAGTGAGAGCTAAGTGCCAGAGCTTGGTCATGTGGGAGGTGGGGAAAGAGAAAAGCAATCCATTTGCCCGAATGAAGTATGCCACCACAGACTTCTGAGCAACATACCCAGAGACCAAGAGATTCTAAGAAGAAATCTCATGTTTTCCTGGGACTAAAATACCATGGGTAGACCAGTATCAAATTCACCTTGCCTTAACACTACCTCAAAACACTTTGTGAGATGTGTGAGATCTCAAACCTGGCAGATTCTAGTATTCACACCTTCTATTCACATCAACAGCATGAAATTCAGATCCCAAATTTACAAATACTCAAAGTCTTTTCTGTTTGATTTATAATTAATAGTATAGATTTTACTTAAACAGCATCGTAAAGTGAAAATTTTTAAAAAATAATTTCCTGCCTACATATTCCTACTTTATTAAAGACATTAACCCTAGGGGTTTTTTGTTTGTTCCCTGCATCATTCTGTTATTTTATATTGTGTTCTTTAAGGATAGTTCTTTTCTTTTTCATTAATCTTGGTAATCCTAGCAGACTTCCCAAAATTCATTTCTCTTACAACGTTGCCTCTATTTGCTTAGATTTTCTGCAGATATAAGCACTTGGACTGATCAGAAAGGTGAAGAGAGGATTAGGGAGGCCCATCTTGAAGGTCTTAAACCTGTGTGGTCTCAATTCTTTTCTTGATCAGGGAGATTACACGGGAAGACTTATCTCTGTCTGCTTAAGAGAGGCTGCAGGAGGCACAGGCTGTGCAGAGTCTATTATTGAGGGCGTGTTAAGAATTACTCCTTTTTCTTCTATCTTTAACCATTGCATTTCTCAAAGAACTCCTTTGGAAAGGCCCTGCTTCAAAGTAGAATTTTAAAATGCAGATTTTAAAGTCTGGGAGGCCGCACAGATCTAACATTTCCAAATCAGAACCACTGCCTGCCAGCCCCCAGCCCCACCATGAGTGCTTCTCTCCACTCCCCTTCCTCTTAGTCACTCCAGGCTAAAACCTAGAGGCCATGCTTAATTACTTTTCTCCCACCACCAGCTCCCATATACAGTCCATTAGCCAGTCCTCTCTCTCTGCTTCCAAAATAGATCTCAAATCTATCCACCTTTCCCAATGTCCCTGCTCATCAAGCATTATCTTCTCCCACCTGAACTACTAAAGTAGCTCTCGAACTGCTGTCCTGGTTTCTGGTTTTGCCCCTTTAATGCATTCTCCACCCAGCAGATAGATTTATTTAAAACTAGAGGCCCAGTGCACGAAATTCATGCACTCGGGGAAGGGGGGGTCCCTCAGCCCAGCCTGCTCCCTTTTGCAGTCTGGGAGCCCTCAGGGGATGTCCAACTGACAGCTTAGGCCTGCCCCCACGGGGAGCAAGCCAGCAGTTGTACACCCTTAGTGCTACCGCGGAGGTGGAAGAGGCTCCTGCCACCACCGCTGTGCTCGCCAGCTGTGAGCCCGACTCAGGGCTTCTGGCTGAGCAGTGCTCCCCCTGTGGGAGCGCACTGACCACCAGGGGGCAGCTCCTGCATTGACCATCTCCCCCCTGGTGGTCAGTGTGTGTCATGGAGACCGGTCATTCTGCCATTCGGTCGATTTGCATATTAGCATTTTATTATATAGGATTTGAAACAGATCATGTCTTTCCTCTGCTTAAAACTCTAAATAGGTTTCATTGCAGTAAGAATAATACCTTTGTTCCACAAGGTTCTATACAGGTTGCCCCTTGGCCACATCTTCCACTAATCTCCTCCCACTCTCTCCCACTTGTTCACTACACTCACCACACTGGCTTTCTTACTCGTTTCCCAATGCACCTCCTCATCACTACCGAAGGGCATTTACACTTTCTGTTCCCTCTGCCTAGAAAACCATTCCTCCAGATCTTCACATAGTAGTTTGAACTCCATTCTGGTCTCAGCTCAAACATCACTTCCTCAGAGAATCCTTCCATGGCCACCCTATCGAATGCTGCACACTCACCCACTCACTCTCACGTAATTCTGTTTCATTTTCTTTGTAGCATTCATCACTACTTGAAATCATTTTTGCTGAATTGTTTATTGCTTGTCTCTTCCACTAGAATGCAAGCGTGGGGGGCAGCAGGCACTGTTGTCTCTCTCATTCAGTGCTGTCTTGCACTACCGAGAAAAGCGCTTGGCACCTAGAGTCACTCAATTAATAGTCAGTGCATGGGCCCTGGCCGGTGTGACTCAGTCAGTAGGAGCCACGTCCCCCACACCAAAAGGTCCCAGGTTGAGGAGACAACCAATCAGTCTCTCTCTCTCCCTCCCTCCCTCTCTCTCTCTTACATTCCCTTTCTCTAAAAATCAATGAAAATGCCCTTGGGTGAGGATTTAAAAAAAAAAAAATACCGGTAGTCAGTGAGTGGATTGGCTGCCGTACCATTTCTGACTTATTGTACATTGACTAATATACAAATAATAAAAGGTATCAATCAAATGTTCTAAGTAAGCACTTTTCTGATGTCCTCCTTAATAACATCAAGGATATTAAAACTATTAAGCTCTACCTCTGAGGAATTCATTCTACCCTAGTCTACTCTGGCTCATTTATGCTTCTTATCATAATTCATTGATTCCAAAACACTTGCTGAGTAATTATCAAAAGCCAGGTACTGTGTTAACAACAGAAACATCACACAAAAGGAACCTTCAGTCTTTAATTTTATTAGCAACTGGTGAAAATAGTATACTTGATACAGCCAAACACTAATTACAATTATATATTTAAAAACCCATCTTTATTTTAATATTGGATAATCTATCAGAGGGCTGTAATAATATCCTGTCACTTAGAGGGACCTTTATACTAATAGGAAGGTGGCTTTTTCTATTAAGAAAAACTAAATAAGAATTACATGGAAGGAAGCTATACTGTTCAAATTTAACTATGTGGAGGAAGGACGGAGTGGAGAACTGATTTTGCTTCAAAGGTTAAAAAAAGGTAGAATTTCTTTGCAATCCACAGCACATAATTTACTGCAGGAAAATACAGTCGGCCAGTGCTTAGAGCCAGAACAGCACCATTAGTGGATCTGTTTCAATTACTACCCACTTTGGGTTTAGTCATGAACATTCAGGAAGTTAGGAAAAGGTCACAGAACCATGGCCTGTAGGAGCTAGGAAAAGACGTGGCACTCCAGTTGTCTGTCCACTTTTTTCAATTTCTACATGAAGTCGCTGCAGCAAGGCCCTGGCAAATGCACAATCAGTGAAGTGGCCAAGTGAGAACTCACAATTAGGTTTGCTGGCCCACTGACTCTGACGGACAGTTTGTCCTTCCAATTTCCCATCCCACTGCCTTGCTTATAAAAGCCTGATTTATTCAAGAAACAGCAGAGATTCTGTGATTTCAAAGACAAAAGGCCCCTTCCTTCGACTCAGGGAATCAGTAGCTTTTTGATTAAGTGGTCCTCTCATGGCCTTTGGTCGGTATTCGTCTATGATGGGCCTGTGACCTATTTCTGGACTCATCACTAACTCTGGTTTCTCCTCTGAGAGAGGATGTGGCTCTTGCTAGACTCTGGTAATGTATCTCTTCCCCTACTCCCCCAAAATAGACAAAGCCTCAGAGGGTAAAACAATTCCCCTTTGACTTTCTTTCTGCCCTGAACTCAAATATGACACTACGACAGGAGTGGGCAACCCCTGGAACACGTGCCAAACATGGCACGCGAAACCCTCTCTTATAATCCTCCATTTACAATTTTTTTCTTAATATCGACTTTTTTATTTTTCAGATAAATTCAGTGTAGGTGCATCTCAGATAAATAAATAACTTTACATAACATGTACACATTAAAAAATAAATGTATTTTTCATCATCATATACTGTGTTTTTGTCGCTCAAATGAATTTTATTATTTCTTCAAGGTTCTTCACATATGTACACCTTAAGCGATATCAAGTAGGCCTAACATGTTCTCAAAAAATTAGGGTTGACACGCAGAAGAATTTTGAGTCAGAGATTTTGCTGGTTTTGGCACGCACTCACAAAAAGTTTGCCCACCCCTGCACTAGGAGATGCTGCCATTCCTTTGCCACCATAAAGCACCAATCAATGGAATATGCGTAGCAGAAACAGAAAAGGGCTGGGGTTGCTTAAACAACAGTGTTTATCCACTTCCAGACTTCTTGATAAGCAAGGAAAAGTGATTTCCTATTTCTTCAAGCCAGTGTTGTCCAATTTCCTATTGCTTGCGGCAGGACACGTTCCTAACTCCTACTATACATCAGAGACTTTCACACTTTGATCTTCGGAGCTGTACAACGTGTTTTTCTGTATCTCAAGGGTCAAGGTAAGTGGAGGGATGAAGAGACATCAAAAGGAGAACCTGCAATTATAGGTCCCTATCCCCAACTTCAAGCTGAGCAGCCCTTTAATCAGATTCCCTTATTGAACTTTCACAAAAGCTTTCATGAAAACAAAATATTCATGGTCTACAATCATTTTGAGAACTGTTACAGCATGCCACACAGGCCTATGCTTTCAATTAAAAAACATACACAATAAAAAAAAAGAGGAAAAAAACCCCATACACACACAAATAAAATGTCCCAGAGGAGCCCAATAGGCAAATTAGTCCCTTGGAGATTCCCTTTTAAAGAGTTAAGCCAACCTTCTCATTATATATATATGAGAAGTTTGAGGACACCTGGACACTGCCTCTGGTTTCTTCTCTGGGATGAGGATGTGAGCCCTGCTAGGGTTGTTCATTAATGTACCAGGAAAATCTGATCTATGCAAATGTTTTCTTAAGCGGAACTTCACTGATTTTGATCGCTGATGTGAACTCTTCAGAATGGTGATCCGAGCTTTGAGGAGAGTGTCCCTGGCAGCTGCACTCCCGGCCTCAGTCAGGCATCCCAGGGAAGGGAATAAAGCTGAACCAAGCTATACTGTATCCACCTAGGCTGGTGGCCCCCTCACTTGAAAGCCTGTATCCTCAAAATGCTTTTCACAACAAAGGAAACCATTAACAAAATGAAAGGACAACTCACTGAATGGGAAAACATAGTCACCAATGAAACATCTACTAAGGCAGTGATGGCGAACCTTTTGAGCCCGGCGTGTCAGCATTTTGAAAAACCCTAACTTAACTCTGGTGCCATGTCACATATAGAAATGTTTTGACCTTTGCCACCATAGTAAAACAAAGACTTCTATTTTTGATATTTATTTTACATATTTAAATGCCATTTAACCAAGAAAAATCAACCAAAAAAATGAGTTCACGTGTCACCTCTGACACGCGTGTCATATTTTCGCCATCACTGTACTAAGGGGTGAATATCCTGAGGCCACCATGATGGAGAAGCCATGTGTGGGTACCCTCCAGCTGAATCCACTTTTCCAGCCAGACATGTGAATAAAGCTCTCTCAGATCTCCCAGACCAACCCAGCCAACAGCTGAATACCAACCAGGAATCTCTATGACACTACACAGAATGGAAGAATCACCCAGCCAAGCCATATCCAAATTCCCGCATAATTATATAATGTAAGACTGTGGTTTCTGTTTTTAGCCACCAAGTTTTGAAATCATTTGTTCAGCAGCAATAGATCATGGAAATGCGGGTCAAGCAGGCTTAAGGGATAGCACTGCTATCTTCGAGATTAAAGTAAAAAGCCGTTCCCCAGGGAAAAGACTTTTCAAGGGTTTAATATTATCCCTTGGGTTGACTGTGCTTCTTGTCCTGTCTACGTGATTAAATACTGACACACCCAAACTTGGTGCCTCATTCCTGGACCCTAATATCACCGTGGCATCTCTGTCTTTCTCCCAGCCCTCTTAGAAGTTCATGTCTATCAAAAGAGGTTTGAGATTATTGCTGAGGGGAAAAGGCATTATGCCACCACATGGGTAACGTTTAATGCATTACAATCTCAGTGTGCATGCAAGGGGAGGAAAAAAGAACTATTCAAAGACCATCACAGGATGAAAATGCAATAATTGGGAACTAGCAGGGATTCTGAAACATAAAATGGTTGTTGCTACCTTTATGCTACTGTTTGTCACATTTAATGAGAATATTTTACATTTGTATAATGCCTCGCAGTTCAAAGAGCACTTTCTTCTACATTAGCTCATATTCTACAAAACTTCCATGTGTGATCTCACTTGCATCCATGGCTTTAAGACATGAGACATATCTCCATGGAGAAAACTCCCAAATCACCCAAATTAATCTATCTTAGTCTCTCTCTGTTCTCTCTCTCTCACTCTCTCTCTCTCTTCCTTAATACTTCTACCTGCCTCCTAGACTCTCCCACAGAGATATTCTGAAGGCACCTCAAATTTAATACCCAACCTATTTTCTCTACAACCCCCTCCACCACGACACACACACACCTCATCTCTTCCATCTTCGTTTCCATGTCAGATAGGGGTGCCATTGTCCCTCAAGTTTACAAAGTCTGAAATGACCTTCTCTTCTCCTCCAAGCCAGTTAGGTGTCGGGTCCTGTGAGTGCTACTTCTGTAATGTGTCTCAGATGTGTCCTCTCCTTTCTATTCCCCCACCTTCCACCACCCGTGTAGGCCCTTCTCGTCCATCTAGATGAGAGTCTGCAAACTGTGACATCCCTGGGCTTTATCCGGCCCGCTGCCTGTACTTGTAAATAAAGTTTTATTGGAACAAAGCTATGCTTATTCATCTAAATATCGCCTATAGATGATTTGACACTATAGCAGCAGAGTTGACTACTTACAACAGAGGCCACTGGGCCCACCAAGCCTAAAATCCTTCCCAAAAAAAGTTTGCCAATTCCTGGTTTAGACAGCCTCCTCCTGAATAAATCTGAAAGAGAAAAGACACTCCTCAACTTTTACCTGCTCACAGGTGTTTTTGGGTTTTTTTGTCACCAAGTAAAATATGCCAACAATTCTCCCTTCATAGTACCTGGTATATGCTTTTATGGTCAGAGATTATATTAATTTACCATCGTTTCTATTGTTCAAAGCTGACTTCTTGTAAATGAGCTTCATCCCCAGATGCCTTGGGAACTGAGACTATACCTCTAATTCTGCTCAGTGCATCCGAAGTTCCTCAAGACTACGTCTGGGCTCCTGGCTAAATGGCCACAGCTAGAGTTGGAGGAACTCAACAACTTGTGTTTTACCTTATGATTTCCCTGTTCCTGTTGGATTTCCGCTATTTTTTTTTTTATTCTATGACATCCTGATGCTTTTAAGAACATAGCCCTATCATAATTACATTTGGGGTCATGGAATACATAAAAAATAGCAATTTTTACTTCCACCCATCCTTGCTCCAAAAGACAACATTGACGATTTTTATACGATGTCACTACAACTGGTTGAGAACAAATTATTTCTGTATGTGTTTTCTGTTACTGTATAAATTACCATGAATTGAGAGGTTTAAAATGCACATGTTTGTTATCTCACTAGAGGCCTGATGCACGAAATTCGTGCAAGAGCAGGCCTTGCTTCCCCCGGGCTGCCGGCACCGGCTTCCCTCCAGCACCTGGGACCTGTGTTTCCCTCCAGCCGCCAGCAGGCACCCGGGACCTGGGCTTCCCTTGCAGCCCTGGCTTCATTGGAAGGTCGTCCGGAAAGATATCCAGAAGGATGTCCAGTCTAATTAGCATATTACGCTTTTATTATTATAGATAGTCCTGTAGGTTCAAGTCTGGGCACAGTGTGATGGATTCTCTGCTTGGGTCCTGCAGGTTTGTGGTTCTCCTCTGAGACTTGCAGTCTGCTTCCAACCATGGAAGCTGGCAGAACTCATTTCCTGCAGTTGTCAGATGGCGGTCCCCTTTGTTTACTCGGCACTGGCTGGGAACCAGTCATTCTGGCTTCTGAGAGGCTGCCCAAGTGTCCTGGCCCCGTGGCCTCTTCTAAGCCAGTCAATGTACGTCTGACATTCTCTGCTGTGACCATTCAAGGAAAACTCTACCTCTACAGGGCTCATGTGACTAGGTCAAGTCCACCCAGATCATCTTAAGGTCAACTGATGTGAGACCTAAATGGCATCTGCAAAATCCCTTCACAACACCTACATTACTGTTGGAGAGAATCGCTGAGAGAAGGTGCCTGCAGGGATCCAGGACCTTTGAGGCCCAGCCTTGAACTCTGCCCCTGCGATTTCTTTTCTCAATAATGCCTCGCACTAGCTGGCCTACATGCTGAATAACTTGACCTGTGTTTGACACACCTCATTCATTCACTCTCTCTTGTAAATGAAGGCCGAGTTTGTGGGGGTGCTTTGGGTTTGGGTTTGGTTTTGTCTTGCAGTCACCAGCTATTCATAGCACTAACTTTTCAAACATCCCTTTATGACTACTTTTTCCCAAAAAGCAAAGAGGCAAGGACACATTTAGCTTTATAATAGGAAAAATCTCTCTCAATATTTTCCATGCTATTTGGTTTCGTCTTCAGCTCTCTAGTTTTTTCTTTTTTGGTTTTGTTTTGTTTTTTCTATTTGGGGGATGTTTAATGGAATGGAGGAATGGAAAGAAAAAAAAAGTGTCTGGAAAATTAATATAAACTTCTTTCCTGGCTCTAAATCTCTAATAATTCCTTAGCCAGGAAACATAGTTTATTCAATTTCACCAGTTTCTTTTTTTGTAGTTTTAATTGGCTAAATGTACTGCCAATGCTTTTCTTATTTTTTAACTTTGGTCTGAAATATTTAAGCCTCTTATGCTTTCTCTCTTGCTTTCTCTTTTATAAGGAATTTTATTGTGAAAATCATCATGTAAATACCTCAAATGTGTTTTTCAAATTTGATGTAATATATAGACCTCTTTTTTATCAAAATATATTTTTATTGATTTCAGGGAGGAAGGGAGAGGGAGAGAGAGATAGAAACATCAGTGATGAAAGAGAATCATGGATGGGCTGCCTCCTGCACCCCCCACCCCTCTGGGAATCGAACCCGCAACCCAGGGCATGTGCCCTGACCAGTAATGGAACTGTGACCTCCTGACTCATAGGTCAATGCTCAACCATTGAGCCACGCCAGCTGGGCTAGACCTCTTTTAAAGAAGAAATATGCTTGCAGATTCCAGTGTTGTCTCATTAATTTTATTATAATATTCCTTAAATTGTCACAAACATAAAACTAAAAATAAATTCCTTATGCTGATTGATCACTCTTATTCAACGATAAAACCAATTTTTATAAATTAAGTGCAAACAAATTACAGTCAATAAAATTCAAATGATCAATATTAATTTACTATGATAGATTACATTGCTTTGCTATAATTAAACCAGCATGGCTGAGTTTAATAGTAGGAAGATGTGGTGTTAGCTGCAATTCTATATTTCATCTGTTTCTAAATTTTTTACTTATATAGAGAATTTCTTTACATAATAAAGTCATGCCAAAATCATTAATAACTTCATGGCTTTACTTACTATTTAAGACAATAGAACTGTGCCAATGAACAATCATCAAATGCCGATTTTAATTAGGCATAATGACACCCATGTCAAACTGCTTCCCAGGCAGAAGGAACTGCCAATGGGCAGGTGCTAAAAGAGAAGCCTGTGCCCTGACCGGTGTGGCTCAGTGGACAGAGCAGCGGCCTGTGGACTGAAGGGTCCCGGGTTCGATTCCAGTCAGGGGCATGTACCTTGATTGCGGGCACATCCCCAGTAGGGGGTGTGCAGAAGGCAGCTGATCGATGTTTCTCTCTCATCGATGTTTCTAGCTCTCTATCCCTATCCCTTACTCTCTGTAAAAAATCAATATAATAGAGAGTGAGAGAGAGAGAGAGAAGCCTGCTTAGAGAGGAGGTTCAGGGGACAGCCAGGAGGCCAGTGCAGCACAGTAACACTGATGGAGGTGACACGTGACAGGAGGTAAAGCCACATAGTGAATGAGGGGCCTCCATTGAGGAGCTTACGGGTCACAGTAACAACTTTGCTTTTTTTTCTGAGTGAGATGGGAAGGTATTAGGAGGTTTGGAGCAAAGGAAAGACATCTCTGGCTTATGTTGTTAAAGGCTCAGTGTAGCCACAGGTGGGGAATAGAAAAAGCAGAGCTGTCATCCGTTTGTCTGGCTGATGTTTGCCGGGGCGGGGGGGGGGGGGGTGCGGGGGAGGTGAAGGGAAATCAGAAGGACAATGTTCCAGTTATAAAATAAGCAAGCCATAGAGATGTAGCCTCTAGCACAGGGAACACAGTCAATAATATTGTGATAACTTTGTTGGGTTTTTTCCATTTATCTTTAGTGTTGAAAGCATTATAGATGTCCCCCGCTTTTTCCCATTGACCCCCTCCACCCCGCATCTGCCTCTCCCAGGCCTTCCCCACACTGTTCTCTGTGTCCACTGGCTATGCATATATGCAAATAAATTCCCCGGTGAGTCTCCCCCCTAACCCCCCCCCTGCCCCCACCTTCATTCTGAGATTCATCAGTCTGTTCACGGTTCTATGTCTCCGGATCTATCTTGTTCATCAGTTTATTTTGTTCATTAGATTCTACATATGAGTGAGACCATGTGATACTTGTCTTTCTCTGACTGGCTTATTTCACTTAGCATGATGCTCTCCAGGTCTCTCCATGCTGTCCCAAAGGGTAAGAGATTCTTCTTTTTTACAGCTGCGTAGTATTCCATGGTGTAAATGTACCACAGCTTTTTTATCCACTCATCTACTGATGGGCTCTTGGGCTGTTTGAAGATCTTAGCAATTGTAAACTGTGCTGCTATGACCATAGGGGTGCATACATTCTTTCTGATTGGTGGTTTGGGATTCTTAGGCATATAGTCCTAGAAGTGGGGTCACTGGGTCAAATGGGAGCTCCATATTTAACATTTTGAGGAAACTCCATACTGTCTTCCTCAGTGGCTGCACCAGTCTGCATTCCCACCAGCAGTGCACAAGGGCTCCCTTTCCTCCACATCCTCTCCAGCACTTGTCATTTTTTGATTTGTTGATGGTATCCATTCTGACAGGTGTGAGGTGATATCTCATTGTCGTTTGTTTTGATTTGCATCTCTATAATGATTAGTGACTGAGCGTTTTTTCATACGTCTCTTGGCTTTCTGTATGTGCACTTTGGAGAGGTGTCTACTGATGTCCTTTGCCCATTTTTTATTGGATTGTTAAGGAAAAATCCAATTTTGTTAAGTTGTAAGAGTTCCTTATATATTTTGGAAATTAACCCCTTATCAGATGTATCATCAGCAAATATGTTCTCCCATACAGTGGGCTACCTTTTCATTTTGTTGATGGTTTCTTTGCTGTGCAGAAGCTTTTTATTTGGATGTAGTCCCATTTTTTGTTTTCTCCTTTATCCCCCTTGCCCCAGGAGCTGTATCCACAAACATATTGCTACCAGAGATGTCTGAGATTTTGCTGCCTATGGTTTCTTCTAGGATTTTTATGGTTTCACGACTTCCATTTAAGCATTTTATCCATTTTGAGTTTATTCTTGTATATGGTCTAAGATGGTAGTCAAAAACTAAAACCATTTCACCTAAGAACAGGAAAAAGACAGGGATGTCCACTTTCACCACTCTTATTCAACATAGCCACAGCGATCAGACAAGAAGAAGAAATAAAAGGCATCCAAATTGGAAAGGAGGAAATAAAACTCTCATTATTCACAGATGGCATGTATTGTATATAGAAAACCCTAAAGACTCCACCAATAAACTATTAGAGTTAATAAATGAATTCAGAAAAGGATACAAATTAACACCCAGGAACCGGTGGCATTTTTATACACCAATAATGAAATCTGAGAAGGAGAAATTAAAGAAACAATCCTATTTACAACTGCAATAATAAAAAAAAATAAGTTACTTAAAATAAACTTAACCAAGGAGGTAAAAGACCTGCACTGAGAAAACTACAGGACATTGAAAAAAGAGATATAGGAAGATATAAACAAGTGGAAGGATATACCATGTTCATGGATGGGTAGAATCAACATCATTAAAATGTCCATACTACCCAAAGCAATCTATAGATTCAATGCAATCCTTATTAAAATACCAATGGAGCCCTAGCCGGCTTGGCTCAATGGATAGAGCGTCAGCCTACAGACTGAAGGGTCCCAGGTTCGATTCCGGCGGAGGGCACATGCCTGGGTTGCGGGCTCGTTCCGCAGTAGTGGGTGTGCAGGAGGCAGCCAATCAATGATTCTCTCTAAAATACCAATGGCGTATTTCACAGACCTAGAACAAACTCTCCAAAAATTTATATGGAACCTTTTTTAAAAAGACCCCAAATACTGCAGCAATCTTGAGAAAGAAGAACAAAGTGGGCGGGATCACAATACCAGATGTCAAGTTATACTACAAAGCCCCTGTTCTCAAAACAGCCTGGTAGTTTTACAAGAACAGGTATATAGATGAAAGGAACAGAACAAAGAACCCAGAAATCAACCCAAGCCATTATGCTCAATTAACAATATTATAATAACTTTGCACAGTGACAGATGGGTACTGGACTTATGGTGATCACTTCATAGGTATATAAATGTCAAATCACTATGTGGTACATCTGAAACTAATATACGAGTATATACCAACTATACCTATAAAATATTTTAAATAAAAATTAGGTTTTAAAAGGCAGAGGGACCAGTAAGAAAGCAATATTCCAGGCAAAAGATGATGGAGCCTTGCATCAGGTAGCAGAGATTAAAGTGATAAGACCTGTTCGGGTTTGAGAAGCGCTCTGAGAATGGAACTAACAGAATGTGCTCCTGGACTGGATGTGGATGGGGCGTGGGAGAAAGAGTGGAGCTGGGATTGCACTGGGTGCAAGGTGCTGCCACTGCGGCTGTAATTATTGAGGAAGGAGCTGCTTTTGAGCGGGATGCGGATCAAAGGTGCAGTCTTAGACCTGCTAAGTTTTAGATGCCAACTGAACATTTGATAGGAGAATAAATACACACAAGGGGGTATAGGAAACATTCAATCTATTTATCTATTATTATATCTGAGTGGAGATATCAAAGAGGCAGTTGGATCGGTAAGTCTGGAGTTCTGGAGAACATTCCAGCTAAAAAAAAACTACTGGTCTGGGTGAAATTCTTAGCCTGGGCCCACCAGCAAGCCAGGAGCCACTCTGCCTCGCCTGGGGAAGAATGCAGGCTTCCTGGGGCCAATCCCTGAAGCTTCCAGAAGCACGTGGTGAGTCTCCAGGTGTGCCCCTTGTGGCCTCCCTTGGAGCTCCGTTTTGCCACTCCCAGCTTTTATTAAGTCATTTCCATGAGCTAATTTGTTCCACCTCCACCTGAAGATACGCTCAGTTGATTTGCTTTCGGACAATAGACCATGTGTTACACAGTGGCTCTCAGCGTTCCCACACACTTTCCCAAGGTCATGACTCATGATCTGTTGAACAAGAGAAGAGCCAAGAGCCCCAGGTGCTTTTGGCTGGCCTGGCCTGGCTGCTACACTCTGGTGATGCTGGCTCCCACGCCTCGCCTGGGCTTCTCTGGCAGGGCCAACAGCTTCACATCCATCCCACCCCCCTTTCAAGAACGGTTGTCATTTCCCAGTTCCTCCTCCTCCTCTGCCCCTCCCGAATATTCACATCCCTGCAGAAGTCATTACCTTAACCAGCAACAATAATGGTTAACATGATTCAGCACTCTACATGGACCATGACTTTCTATGCGTCATCTCAGATCTTCACAACTAACCCACAAAGTCAGCATTATAAGTACCTTTTTAAAGCTATGGAAACTCAGCCTCAGAGATGAACAGACTTGCCCAGGGTCACACCGAGGAAATGGCAGCGCTAAGGTTCAAAGCCAGCTCTGTCTGATTGGGAAGGTGTTGTGCTACATCGCCTTCCTCAAGGACTTTTAAGGAATACTTTTTCCCAATCTAGACCCAAGGACATTTGTTGGGCCTTCGGTAGCCTACACTGATAGAGTGGACAGTTCCATAATGCGAAGCATTTAGTGACTGAGTTCCTCCTTTAAAGCCACAGTGCCCTCTCCACGCCCACAAAGATAAACTGGGTAAAGAAACAAGTTGATGTGTTCACTTTCTAGAATATAACTAGAAATTTATAAATTAGAAATAATAAAGTTAAATCCTTCACGTCATACAGAAATATAATTGCAGGTCAGTAAAAGACCTATAAATAAAACAACAAATGCATATTTAAATTTATTAGAAAAAAATATAGACTGCGCTTTCTAATCTAAGGGTACAGAAAGCTTTCTTTAAATAAGACTCAAAAACAATAAAAGAAAAAAATCGATATATTCGACTATGAGCAAATTAGAAACTTCTCTCTGGTAAAAGACACCATAAACCATTTGAAAAGACAATCAAGAAACTGAGAAAAAGTATTTGCAATAAGTATAACAGTCAAATATTAATAACTAGCGTAAAGAACTCTTTCAAATTAATCAGAAAAAAAGAAAACCCAATAAAAAAAATGGACAAAAGATTTTTTACATGGTCATTTAACAGAAGATGAAACACTAGAGAAATCAATAAATGTGAAAATATGTTCATCCTCACGAATAATTAGGAGAAATTAAATTTTCATGAGATATAATTTTTCAACCAGAAGATTGGCAAATTTAAAGTTAGAGAACATCAAATGTTGACGTGGCTGTGGGAAAATAGGTATTCTCATCCTCTGGACAGCGCTCCACCAGGATCTACTGAAACTGAAAACACCCCCTGAGAGGAATAAGTGTACATATGCACAAAAACACAGGGACAAGGGTGCAGCATGGCTTGTAAGATCAAAAAACAAAGAAAACATATCACAATATGTCGAACACCTGAAACGAATGTAACCAATATAGATTGCATACCAACTATACTTAAATTTGTTTTGAAAACAAACAGATAAAAAATCCAAGTGCTCGTCACTGAATATACCACATCAATAAAAAGTGGCATATACACCTGATGGAATACTATACAGCATTTATAATTGAAATTATATTCATATACCCTGAGAGAGACAGTTAGCAGAACAATGGTTTTGTTTGTTTTAAATATGTTTTTATTGATTTCAGAGAGGAAGGGAGAGGGAGAGAGAGATAGAAGCATTGATGATGAGAGAGAATCATTGATCGACTGCCTCCCGCATACTCTACTGGGGATGTGCCCGTAACAAAGGTACATGCCCTTGACCGGAATCGAACCTGGGACCTTTCAGTCCGCAGGCTGATGCTCTATCCACTGAGCCAAACCAGTTAAGGCATGGCTGGAATGTTTTTACATCACAAGTAAAAATTATCAGGAAGAGTTTAGGTGGTATTAAAACTAAAAGAGGCCAGTGGTAATATCTCTCTCTCAGTGAGTGTTATGATGGAAACGGTTAAACAGAGACAGGAACTGCTCTCGGTGACTGTCACTACGGAGGGCAGCTGGCTCCTGCTTCACATGACCCAGAACGAAGGTCCCATTGAGTTTAGTGTTTGCAGGAGAGAAGCTGTCATTTGCCCATAATTATAGGAAAGGAGTTGGAAAGGGGTCAGCATTGCTCCAGTCAATTTGAGAGACACATTATCTTTTTTGCAGGAACAGCTGCCAATGTTAATTCTCAGTTAAATGCAATAGCCCGCCTCAGTTGACCATCTGTCAAAGAGAATCTCACCACTATTTAAAGGCTGTGATGCAAATCAGACCATGATACAACATATTCTCTGTATACTAAAAAGATTTCTACGTACCAGCCCACAGATTTCAAATGATACTTGATACCAATTCCAATACAACAAGAAGATCTGAAGTTCATTATCATGAGCTTTACTCATAACATTACCACTTTGTACTGTCATAAAGTACCTTTGATTCAAGGATCTCTAAGAGCTTTGCAGGCCTTAATTAATTAGACCTTCTAACCCCCTGTGAAATGATCATAATCTTAATGTAAGGGTGTGTAATTATCAGGTGGGAAGGTGAAGTGGCTTGTATGGCTCAGTCAAAAGCTCAAGACAGAAAAGATCTAAGACTTACACAATCATCACTGGGTCTGGGAGGAATAAATCTTTCGACGTGATTTCAGATTGTATTCCATCTCCTGATTTTATAGCATTTCCTTCAGAAACATCCGTTATTTTATTGGCGCTTCTTTAAAATAGAGGTGGGCATTGGATGGCAATGAAAGTAGGCAGAAAAGTCATAGAGGAAGATTCCCTTACTGGAGTCCCCTCTTCTAAAACAGAAAGTTGGGCCGAAACCGGTTTGGCTCAGTGGATAGAGCGTCAGCCTGCGGACTGAGGGGTCCCGGGTTTGATTCCGGTCAGGGGCATGTACCTTGGTTGCGGGCACATCCCCAGTAGGAGATGTGCAGGAGGCAGCTGATCGATGTTTCTCTCTCATCGATGTTTCTAACTCTCTATCCCTCTCCCTTCCTCTCTGTAAAAAATCAATAAAATATATTTAAAAAATAAAAATAAAACAGAAAGTTGGGCAGAACCCATTTTGCGTGGCTTCATGCCAATGGGAGGGCATGTGCCTCCAAGACTGGGCCAGGGGATCCCTTCCACATGGTCATCACTGAGTCAGGAATGGGCACATGTAATCGGTCAGGTCAATTGGCAGCCTCTCAGGTGGGGGTCGGGGGCTCTCTCTACTGGAACGGATGGTAAGATACGCATTTGGGGCCAGTAGTGGTCAGCCATTACACCTCTACCATGGAAAGAGCCAACAAAAGACATGAAAAAGGAGAAAGAGTAAACCCTGTTGAACTCTTTTTCTGTCCCTGTGCCTTCAAGGATGTTCTATGTCTAAACTTATTAGAGATTTTAAAAAGATGATAGATGGAGGAGTAGATGACTGACTAGATGAATAGATATAGATGATAGATAGATAGATAGATAGATAGATAGATAGATAGATAGATAGATAGATAGATAGATGATAGATAGAGATATATGATAGATAGATGAGATGATAGATATAGATAGATGATAGATAGATAGATGAGATAGATAGATAGATAGATAGATAGATAGATAGAGATATATGATAGATAGATGATAGAGATGATAGATATAGATAGATGATAGATAGATAGATGAGATAGATAGATAGATAGATAGAGATCTATGATAGATAGATGATAGAGATGATAGATATAGATAGATGATAGATAGATAGATGATATAGATAGATAGATAGATAGATAGAGATCTATGATAGATAGATGATAGAGATGATAGATATAGATAGATGATAGATAGATAGATGATATAGATAGATAGATAGAGATATATGATAGATAGATGATAGAGAAGATAGATATAAATAGATGATAGATAGATGATATAGATAGATAGATAGATAGATAGATAGAGATATATGATAGATAGATGATAGAGATGATAGATATAGATAGATGATAGATAGATAGATGATATAGGTAGATAGATAGATAGATAGATAGATGATAGATAGATGATAGATATAGATAGATGATAGATAGATATATAGATATAGATAGATAGATAATAAAGGGACCAATGATAGATAGATAGATGAGATAGATAGATAGATAGATAGATAGATAGATAGATAGATAGATAGATGATAGATATAGATAGGTGATAGATAGATAGATGCCGGGAGCCGGTCCATCCTTGCTGTTTCAAGGGACCAGGCATATATGGCATACGGTTCTTAATATGTTTGCTCACCTTCTTGGCGCTGTGTTTTAACCAAGGTCACCTCTCCGAGAAAGGTTGAATCCCCAGGTAGGGATTTTCCCCTGAAGGTAGGGAGGGAATAAAACCCCTCAACTAAGTGCCAGGCGGGTAATTAATCACTTTAACTACGAACAATCATGCTTAAGCTACATAATCTTTACTCCCTGGAATGGAGATAAGAAACGCCCTAACCTTTGTAATAGAGATTGATAGGATTGAATCAACTGGTATAAATACAGTTGTAACAAGACAGAAAGAGACAGAACTTAGAACACAGAACTTAGAACACAGAATTCAGAAGACAGAACCTACACGGAGCCTGGAGACAGAAGAACTTCGCTGGAGAGAACATGGCAAGAGATCCTGGACTGAACCTGACTGTAGAACATGGCAAGAGAACCTGACTAGAACCTGGTGACTGGACCTGGCTGGAGAACCAGCAGAACCTCTCTGGAGATCGAGACCAGAACTTGGCTGGAGATCCTGGCTAGGCTGCTGATTAACTGAACGCTGTCTCCGTGTCATTCCTTCTTCGCCGACTCCGTCTACGCTTTTGGGGACCCCTGGACCTGCTGGGGTTGGACCCCGGCAGATAGATAGATAGATAGATAGATAGATAGATAGATAGATAGATAGATAGATAATAGATATAGATAGATAATAAATAAAGGGACCAACAGCCAACCAAGGTGGCATGAAGATTACTTGAATGTGAAAACATCTGAACAAACAGCCGCCACAGAAAGAAATTTTCACAGTCAGATGTTGTAGGGACTTCTCTTCTGACACCAGTGTCCCAGACTGGGGAGCTGGGCATGGGGTTCTGCCCCTCAGAAAGCCAGCATGGGAGGAAGCAACATAAAGTCCCAGGAGAGTGTCTTAGCGTCACATTCCTAACACTATGAGATTAGGGAGTTCAGTTAATTTTTTAAAAAATGCCAACCATCTTCAGCTTCAAAAAACTGAATACATTCACAAGTCGAAGGATTTAGAAGCCAGCAGATCACTAAATCAAGTGAATGCCATGGTCTTTGGCTATTTAAGAAGCTGAGACATTTTGACAGTTTTTTCCACTTCTAAATATGATGGGAAATTCAGATTAGTACTGTAGACCACTAGCTCACATTTAACCAGCATTCAGTGCTCATTGATGTGTTTAAACACAGTACCACTTCATATGGGACCACAAAAGACCCTGAGTAGCCCAAACAATCTTTAGTAAAAAAGAACAGAGCAGAGCCCGAGGCATCAAATTTCCTGATTTCAAACTATATTACAAAGCTATAGTAATCAAAACTATATGGTATTGGCATTTAAAAAAAATACTCATAGACCAATGGAACAGAACAGAGAGCCCAGAAATAAACCCATGCATACATGCATATATGGTCCATTAATTTATGACAAAGGAGCCAAGGATATACAAGGGGGGGGGAGGGGAGATAGCCACATGCAAAAGAACCAGCCGTGGTCAAACTATGGCCCGCGGGCCGGATCCGGCCCGTTTGAAATGAATAAAACTATTGAAAAAAAAGACCGTACCCTTTTATGTAATGATGTTTACTTTGAATTTATATCAGTTCACACAAACACTCCATCCATGCTTTTGTTCCGGCCCTCCAGTCCAGTTTAAGAACCCATTGTGGCCCTCGAGTCAAAAAGTTTGCCCACCCCTGAGCTAGATCCCTTCTTACACCACACACAAAAATCAACTCAAAATGGATGAAAGAACTGAATGTAAGACCTGAAACCATAAAACTCCTAGAAGAAAACTATGAGGTAATCTCAACATCAACCTTGGCAATGTTGGGGGGTTTTTTTGGATTTCACACCAAAAGCAAAAGCAACAAAAGCAAAATAAACAAGAGGGACTACATCAAGCTAAAAAGTCTCTACATAGCAAAGAAAATCATCAACAGAATGGGAGAAAATATTTACAAACCACATATCCAACAAGGGGTTATTATTCAAAATATAAAAGGAACTTACACAATTCAATAGCAGAAGAAAAGAAGTAACCCAACTTAAAAATGGGCAAAGGACCTAAATAGACAGTTTTTCCCTTGTGCTTGCTTCGGCAGCACATACACTAAAATAGACAGTTTTTCCCCAGAAGATGTTCAAATGGCCAATAAACATGAAAAGGTACTCAGCATCACTAATCATGGAGGAAATGCAGAACAAACCCACAATGAGATGTTACTTCACATCTGTTGTGCTGGCTTTCCATATATACTGGCTAGCCCAGGGGTGGGCAAACTTTCTGACTCAAGGGCCACAATGGGTTCTTAAACTGGACCGGGGGCTGGAACAAAAGCATGGATGGAGTGTTTGTGTGAACTAATATAAATTCAAAGTAAACATCATTACATAAAAGGGTACGGTCTTTTTTTTTTTTTTTTTTAGTTTTATTCATTTCAAACGGGCTGTAGTTTGCCCACGGCTGCCCTAGCTGGTTTGGCTCAGTGGATAGAGCACTGGCCTGCAGACTGAAGGGTCCCAGGTTCAATTCCGGTGAAGGCATGTATCTTGACTGCGGGCACATCCCCAGTGGGGGGTGGACAGGAGGCAGTTGATTGATGTTTCTCTCTCATCAATATTTCAAACTCTCTATCCCTCTCCCTTCCTCTCTGTAAAAAATCAATAAAATATATTTTTTTAAAAAAAAGAAAGAAAAAGAAAATGTGATATTGAGCCTTTAAAAAAGGAAATCCTGTCATTTGCAACAACATGGATAAACTGGAGGGCATTACGCTAAGTGAAATAAAGCAGACAGAGAAAGACAAATAGTGCATAGTATCATTCACATGTAGAATCTTTTTTAAAAAGTCAAACTCATAGAAAAGCTGAGAGTAGAAAAGTGGTTGCCAAGGGCAGGGGTGGAGAAATAGGGACAGATTGCTGAAAGGGTACAAACTTTCAGTTGTGAGTAATCTGAGGAACTAACGTATACAATGCTGACTGGAGTTGATAACTCTGTATTGTATAATTGAAATTTGCTAAGAGAGTAGAACTTAAATGTTCTCACCCAAAAAAATAGATAAATATGTGTTATGTGTTAATTAACTCAATGTGGTAATCTTTTCATAATGTATACACATATCAAGTCATCATGCTGTATACTTTAAATGTCTCACTGTTTTATTTGTCAATTATACCTCAATAAAGCTAGAAACACCGCCCCACTGAACACCCTCAAAACCTTTCATAGGGTGGCCTCTTTTATGCCAATAAGAGCCACAGTTCAACAAGCAAATATCAAGAAATGCTCTAAATTTGGGGTTGCAAAAAATTGGAATTTCATTTCAACAGACATTGTTTAGCACAAACCTTGGAAATTCGTAAAATCAAAGCCATTTTCATTGTCACCATCTTACATTGTAATTGACACCTATTGATTATGCATTATCAGGCAGCTTTGGCTACATTATACTGCAGTAAAAAATAATCTGAAAATCTCAGTGGCTTACAACAACAGAGGATAATTCTCACGCCAGATGTCACGTCCGCCATGGCTTTCCTTTGAGGACCCAAGATCTGGGGCAGAGGACAAAGAGGAAGAGAGCTGGCAAGCTCACTGAACGCTTCTGCTCAGATTTCATTGGCCAAAACAAGTCACACAGGCAAGCCTGACAATGGGAGGGGGAGATTTAATCAGCCTCAGGGAGCCCTGGCAAGTGTACTTGAAATCAGCGAGGTTGTGTAATTCTCTTATAGGGAAAGCTGGATTGAATAATTGGGAACAATGAAATAGTCATCCATGGTGAGTAAGAATGAACTCCATTCAGCAAACATCCCTAATATCCCACTCAACTAAAACATGCACAATAATATGGTAAAAGGAATATCATCTCTGTCGAAGAAATGAGAACAGTGGGATTGAAAAAAGGAGGAGGAAAGAGAAGAAGAGGGAGGAGGAGGGCTAGAGAAAGAGGAGGAGGAGAGGGGAGGAGAAGGAGGAAGCTATGACAAGAAATATATATCGAGGATCTCCATGGGCCAGTTACCCTGCGGTAAGTTCTCTATAAATTGTTTCTCTGTAAAATAGAAAAAAATTAATCCTCCTACGTGACAAGGCCTGAAGAACTTTGATCACCTCCTTACTCCAATCTTAAGCACAGTTTATACTGTAGTTATTTTCACTTCATAAATCATAAAGTAATAAAGCCATTAGAAACTCTAAAAGGTCATCTGTTAAACCTTTAAACCCTCTCTCTTTAGTTAAGAGAACAATTGAACAATTCAGGACATTTTTCTCCATTTTTTAAAAAATATATTTTATTGATTTTTTACAGAGAGGAAGGGAGAGAGATAGAGAGTTAGAAACATCGATGAGAGAGAAACATCGATCAGCTGCCTCCTGCACATCTCCCACCGGGGATGTGCCCGCAACCCAGGTACATGCCCTTGACCGGAATCGAACCCGGGACCCCTCAGTCCGCAGGCCGACGCTCAATCCACTGAGCCAAACCGGTTTCGGCTCTCCTTTTTTTTTTAAGGAAAAGAATAGACAGAGTCTTCTTAAATAATTCTAGAGGTAAAATAACAAACCCTCCAAAAATTCATCTGGAATAAAAAAAGACCTCGAATAGCTGCAGCAATCCTGAGAAAGAAGAACAAAGTAGGTGGGATCTCAATACCAGATATCAAGCTGTATTACAAAGCCACTGTTCTTAAAACAGCTTGGTTCTGGCACAAGAACAGACATATAGATCAATGGAATAGAATAGAGAACCCAGAAATCGACCCAAACCACTATGCCCAATTAATATTCGACAAAGGAGGCAAGAGCATACAATGGAGTCAAGACAGTCTCTTCAATAAATGGTGTTGGGAAAATTGGACAGATACATGCAAAAAGATGAAACTAGACCAACTCACACCATACACAAAAATAAACTCAAATGGATAAAAGACTTAAACGTAAGACGGGAAACCATAAAAATACTAGAGGAATCCACAGTCAGCGAAATCGCAAACATATGCCGAAGAAATTTCTTCTCTGATAACTGCTCCTAGGGCAATGGAAACTAAAGAGAAAATAAACAAATGGGACTACATCAAAATAAAAAGCTTTTGCACAGCAAAGGCAACCATCAACAAAACAACAAGAAGACCCACTACATGGGAGAACATATTTGCCAATGGTATCACCGATAAGGGTTTAATTTCCAACATTTACAGGGAACTCATGCAACTGAACAAAAGGAAGATAAACAACCCAATCAAAAAATGGGCAACTGACCTAAATAGACACTTTTCAAAAGAGGACATACAGAAGGCCGAAAGACATATGAAAACATGCTCAAAGTCACTAATTATAAGAGAGATGCAAATCAAAACAACAATGTGGTATCATCTCACACCTGCTAGAATTGCTATCATCAACAAATCAACAAACAACAAGTGCTGGAGAGGATGTGGAGAAAAAGGAACACTCGTGCACTGCTGGTGGGAATGCAGACTGGTGCAGCCACTATGGAAGACAGTATGGAGTTTCCTCAAAAAACTAAAAATGGAACTCCCATTTGACCCAGTGACCCCACTTCTAGGAATATATCCCAAGAAAACAGAAACACCAATCAGAAAGGATATATGCACCCCTATGTTCATAGCAGCACAATTCACCATAGCTAAGATTTGGAAACAGCCTAAGTGCCCATCAGCAGATGAGTGGATTAGAAACCTGTGGTCCATCTACACAATGGAATACTACACTGCGGTAAAAAAGAAGGAATTCTTGTCATTTGCAACAGCATGGATGGACCTGGAGAACATCATGGTAAGTGAAATAAGCCAGGCGGAGAAAGATAAATATCACATGATCTCACTCATTTGTGGAATATAATGAACAACATAGACTGATGAACAGGGACAGACCCAAAGACGGAGAAACAGCAATCAGACTATCAATCCCCAGAGGGAAAGTAGGGGAGGGAAGGGGTAAGAGGAAGAGATCAACCAAAGGACTTGTATGCATGCATATAAGCCAAACCAATGGACACAGACAACAGGGGGATGAGAGCATGAGTGGGGGAGGAGGTTGGGGGTTAATGGGGGGATGAGGACACATTTGTAATACCTTAACCAATAAAGAAATTTTTAAAAAAAGAAACTCTAAAAGGTCATCTGTTAAACCTTTAAACCCTCTCTCTTTAGTTAAAAGAACAATTGTACAATTCAGGACATTTTTCTCAATTTTTTTTTCCTAAGGAAAAGAATAGACATAGTCTTCTTAAATAATTCTAAAGATAAAATAACACACCCTTCCAAATTTCAACATTTTATCATCAAAAAATTATTTCTTATGAGAATCCAAATATCTCTTATACTCACATAAGCCAATCATCAAAAATTCCCATCAGGCCCTGGCCACATTGCTAAATGGTTAGAGCAGTGGTTCTCAACCTTCCTAATGCTTGACCCTTTAATACAGTTCCTCATGTTGTGGTGACCCCCAAGCATAACATTATTTTCGTTGCTACTTCATAACTTATTTTGCTGCTGTTATGAATCATAAAGTAAATATCTGATATGCAGGATATATTTAGGCGACCCCTGTGAAAGGGTCATTCGATCCCCAAAGGGGTCACGGCCGACAGGTTGAGAACCGCTGGCTTAGAGCGCTCAGTCAATGCCTGGTCAAGGGCATGTACCTGGGTTGCAGGCTTGAGCCCTGGTCCCCATTCAGGGTGCGTGCAGGAGGCAACAAATCTCAATATTTCTCTCTCTCTCTCTCTCTCTCTCCCCCCACCCCCTTCCACTCTCTCTAAAAATCAAATTAATTATATCAAAAATATCTTTGGGTGAGGATCAACAAAATCAAAAGCCCGTCAGCACTGTTACCAACTGCTCTGACCATAGCCACCCAGCATCTGGAGCCACGTGCTGCCTGGACCAGCGCGATGTTCCGACAAGAGCTCTCTGGCCGGGTCCCTGTGCCGCTTCAGGAGCTCCCTGACGCCTCTTCGATTGGATGAGGACCTGGTTACTTCGTGAGCTCGACAAGACCCGCTGCTAGCAGAATGCAAGCTCTTTGAGAAGTGAACTTGAGCCTTGTTCACAGCTGTAACCAGAATACCTAGCGTACCACCTGACCATTGCAGACACTCCCCAGATATCTGCTGAATAAATGAGTGAATGAGTGAATGAGTGAGTGAATGAGTGAATGAGTGAATGAGTGAATGAGTGAATGAGTGAGTGAGTGAGTGAATGAGTGAATGAGTGAATGAGTGAATGAGTGAATGAATGAATGAATGAATGAATGAATAAAAGGCTCTCCATGACCCAGCTTCACCTCACACCCTCTAGTAAAGCCGAAATACCAGGCTTCTCTTATGCAAAGGCCTCTGTGGGTTTACTTCACGCTAGATTCCCTGTCCAGGTCACTCTCACCTCTTTTCTTGGCCTGGCTCCTCCGGGACATCCTTGAGGTCCTATTTCAGGCTAACCATTCCTCCAGGAAGCCTTTCCTGAACCTTTAGGCTGGGACAGTGGTCGGCAAACCGCGGCTCGCAAGCCACATGCGGCTCTTTGGCCCCTTGAGTGTGGCTCTTCCACAAAATACCACTTGTGGGCGCGCACATACAGGGGGACTGAAACTTCGTGTCCCATGCACAGAAGTCGGTATTTTGTGGAAGAGCCACGCTCAAGGGGCCAAAGAGCCGCATGTGGCTCGCAAGCCACGGTTGACCAAGCCGCAGTTTGCCGACTACTGGCAAGTTCCCCTTTCCTGTGCCTGCACACTACCATGACTGCTATACTAAAAAAAAAAAAAAAATTCTTAGACCTAAACACAGGTCAGAATGCTTTTTTTTTAAAATATATCTTATTGATTTTTTACGGAGAGGAAGGGAGAGAGAGATAGAGAGTTAGAAACATCGATGAGAGAGAAACATCGATCAGCTGCCTCCTGCACATCTCCTACTGGGGATGTGCCCACAACCAAGGTACATGCCCTTGACCGGAATCGAACCTGGGACCTTTCAGTCCGCAGGCCAACGCTCTATCCACTGAGCCAAACCGGTTTTGGCCAGAATGCTTCTACTTTCCAAAAGGTTGACCCTGAGGAAGTAGCGTAAGTGTGGTTGTCACTCTGTATTCAGTCCATGAAGTGACATTGTGTCTCGTTCAGGTGTCCTGTATCTTGCTGGCGATTTCACCAGCACATACACCAGACTCAGTTCACAGTGGGTACCCAAGCGGCTCTCAGGACAGTTAGGGATTCAGTGAAAAACAAAAGAAACCACATGAAGAGCGCCCTTACCTCACATGCAAACAAGGTGGCCAAAACATAGCCTACAAATAGCTACTCGCCCTCCTGGCCCATCTACCACCCCTCTAGGTGTAGCCGAGCCTCGCTTCTGATCTCAGAAGGCTAACGAAAGACCTAACCAACGCGGCAGACTGCACTTTCACTTTGGTTGCAGTTGCTACATAGAGTGGACCTACTATGTCGCAAGCGCTCACATATTTCTTCTTCTTTACCTCACCTACTTCTCCTTATGCTCCGTGTTCATGGTTTGTATAAAGCACATGTTTCCTGACAGAAGAAATGGATTAAGTGTCAGGGGCCCTGTATTTACAGCTTGGGTAGCTGCTGGGAGCTCAGAGGCCACAGGGATGGCCAGATGGATTCGATTACGGAAAGGGATTTCTAAACAGGAGACAGCTCGGTTGAATCAAAAGAACTGAAAGAAGCCAGATTCGCTGAATCGTTTTTCTAGATGGCTGGAAGATTCCTGGAAAAAAATATGAAGCTTAGAACGTGATCTATTTAAAGCTTAACAGGAGGTGGAGGATGACCGTTGGAGAATTCCTCTGACCAAATGCAGCCTGAGACTTGGCATGAAATTGGAAGTGAGGCACCTCCATTATTCAGACATGGGAGAAACTGGGTGAGCTGAGCTCAACGAAAGGACCCAGTCCTGTCCAAACAGGGACAGGGACAACTGTAAGCTTTCTTGCGGGGAGCAGAGCCTCCCCTGCTGTACCTCACAGGGTAGCTATTTCTGTCATCTTGGCATGTCTTCTCTTTTTATTTGTTTTATTTTTCATTGTTGACAGTCCCCCATCCCTCTCCTCTTTTCCCCCCTCCACCCAGTCCCCACTACACCCCAGGTCTTCACCATACTATTGTCTGTGTCCATGGGCCACACATACACTGAGTGGCCAGATTATTATGACCACCCCATCAGTACTTCACCGACACTTCCAAAAATACTGAATATTGAAAACTTCCTAAGCAAATACTCTCAAGGTTTTATTGTTATTATTATTATCATTATTATTTGCATAACTAATTCACTTCATTGTACTGATGGCCACTCAGTGTACATTGGCATGTCTTTTCAATACCTAAGGATACTTGCAATTCCTATGGAGCTTTCTGCAGGTTGGAAACATGACAAACTCTTCCATTCAGACTTTAAGTCCTGACAATATTTGGAGATTAAAAGGCTTCTCTTGACTGAAAGTTTTTAGACTCTTTGAGTGAGAAGTTCTTTTTGGGTGTTCCAATGAGGCATTTACCAGTATCCTGAAGGCTCCAACAAAGATTGAAGTCACAAAGGCGCAGAGACCACAGGAAAAGAAAGGGTGATCCTCCTTGTAGGACAATACAGGCACCCCAATTTCAGCACCTGTGACTGCATGCCCAAAGATGACCATGGCTCTGAGAGCTGTGAAGAGCTTCTCAGAGCCCTCCTGCTACTCATCACATATGATTTGGAAAAAGAGTTTTTCTTGTGACTTTTTCTGGAAAACCTTAGTAGAGAGTAATTTATGGAGAAAAAAGTCATGGATGAACTTTGTAGTGTTTCCAGTTAATGAGAAAAAATGTATCTAATTTTTCTCTTGGGAATAGTAGAAATGGGATTTAAACACTCTTATTCAATAATGATTGGACACAGTGTTCGCTATCTTGACAAAGAAAAACACCCAACCAGAAGAGCAAAAAGAAAAAAGAATCCAAAAATATGAAAGCTAGTGTAAGAAGCCTCTGAGACAACTTCAAGCACACCAACATTCACATTATGGGGGAGAGGGGCAGAAGAAGAGAGAGAGAAAGATATTGAAAACCTATTTGAAGAAATAAAGACAGAAAACTTCCCCTACCTGGTGAAAGAAATAGACTAGCAAGTCCAGGAAGCACAGAGAGTACCAAACAAGAGGAACCCAAAGAGGACCACACCAAGACACATCATAATTAAAATGCCGAGGGCTAAGGACAAAGAGAGAATCTTAAAAGCAGCAAGAGAAAAGCAGTTAGTAACATACAAGGGAGTACCCATACGACTATCAGCTGATTTCTCAATAGAAACTATGCAGGCCAGAAGAGAGTGGCAAGAAATATTCAAAGTGATGAATAGCAAGGACCTACAACCAAGATTACTTTATCCAGCAAAGCTATCATTCAGAACTGAAGGTCAGATAAAGAGCTTCACAGACAAGAAAAAGATAAAGGAGTTCATCACCACCAAACCAGTAATATATGAAATGTTGAGCGGTATTCTTTAAGAAGAGGAAGAAGAAAAAGATCAAAAATATGAACAACAAAATAGCAAAAAATACATACTTATCAACAATTGAATCTAAAAATTAAAATAAATAAGAAATCTAATGAATAGAATAAACGTGAATAAAATAGAATCAGAGACATGGAAATGGAACAGACTGATGATTCTCAGAGAGAAGGGGGTGGGGGCAGGAAGAGATTAACCAAAGATCTTATATGCATACTAGAGGCCCAGTGCACGAAATTCATGACAGGTGCGGTCCCTAGGCCTGGCTGGCAATCAAAGCATGAGCGTCTGGCATGGAAGGGCAGGTCCCAGCTGACCTCTGGGTCCTGGGCAGCACCTGGGCCCCCGGGCCCCCACGCTCCCCTCTCTGCCTGAGTCACGGAGCCCGACTCCCCACACGGAGATGCAGTGAGCGCACCCAGACACCACAGGCCGGGGCACATCATGGGTCTCTGGGCCACCCAGAGCGGCGCCGCACGGAAGCCGGGCGGGCAGCGCTCTCTCTCCCAGCCAGTCTCACAGACTGGCTCCTGCACAAACTCACAGGAAGCCCAACCGGCCCCTGTGGTCCTGAAGGCTGTGGCCTGGCTCTCCTGGAAGAAGCCGCATGGGTGCAGGGCGGGCTCCTTGCGGGCACCCAGCACCTGAGCGCGGGGGTTTCCCCAGCACGCGAGCCCTGGCATCCCTGGGGAGGGTAGCAGGGGGGATGAGAGCAAGCTTGGCAGACACCTTGCATTCTCACCGCACCTCTATCCCTGTCACCCCTGCACCCAGGTAGCCGGCAAGAGGGTGCAGCTTGTCGCAGACACCCGCCATGTTCTGTGCCTTCCCCTGGTGGTCAGTGCACGTCATAGCGAGCAGTCGAACTCCCAGTCAAACGACCGCCCAAGGGGACAATTTGCATATTAGGCTTTTATTATCTAGGATATTCATTACCTAAGGACACAGGCAATATGGTGGCAAAGGCCTGGGGTGGGGCAGGAACTGGGTGGAGGAGGAGAATGGGGAAAAAAGAGGGACATCTGTAATAATCTCAACAATAAAGATTTTTAAAAAGAAAAGAAAATGGATTCATACAGTAAAAAAAAAAAATGTGGGTGGCAGAGAAAGTTCATATATAACCTTTTCTGCTGAAAATACAACGTCAATATTTAGGTGTAACTAACGAGCTCCATATGATTAATTATGCATAAGGTTTTTCCACTGACTTTTTCTTTTTATAGTTATGGGTTGATTTCATATCAACTAGGCTCCTTTATTTTCCTATAAACTGAGGTACAGAGAGGCAAAATGGTTTCCCGCAGGGAATTCAGAATATTGAGCTATTATAATTAACTCATTCAGTAGCAAGTTGTGGGCGACTTCCAGCCAACATCTTATGTAATGATGCCGCTTCATTCATTCCCAGGAAAAGGAATCGGCAAAAATCCAGGCCACTGGGATGTGATAAGAGATAAATGAGATAATGTATGGGAAAGCCTCAAGCTCCTCAGAAGAAACGTGCTATACACATTCACTTAAAATAATACAGCTTTCCTTCGGTCTCCTTGCCTAAAATAAACTGGCTCCTTTTGAATAGAAACTCCAGGAATACATTTCTCCATTGACATTTCTGCCACTTAGGCCTTCATTACCAACAATTTTATGTGGGTCTTCTGAATACGCACCATTACGGCTTCATCACTGCGATGATTAATAAGGAGCTTTTGCTGTAACCGTGCCATTTACTGAAAGCAATTTCTGTCCCTGTTCCTTTCCAATGGCTTCAAGTGAACAGCTCCGCCTAAAGAAATCCTTGGTCAACACTCTAGCCATGGCGGAGTCTTGTCTCTTCCCTTCTTTTCCATCCGGCAGGGGAGCTATTTGTATTTGAACACCTGCCTCAGTCTACCTGTCGGGATTCATCAAATAGTAGAAGGCAGGGATTGAGCCCTGATGTCTTCATCTCTCTCACGGCAGCCGCGATGGCCCTGAAGCATAACTGAGACCTCACAGAACTACAATGGCAGCTTGGTCCTCTCCCTGGCCAACCACGGAAAGAAAACAGCTCTGCCCGAGCTCCTGGGGGGGGGGGGGAGGCTGGTTTCCTTGTGGCAGCACTGAGACCCCCAGGCACATCTGAAGCACCAAGACACCCTCCAGCTTTTTGTCCTTTTTGCTACAAAGGGCCTGTTTCCTGCTTGGCTCCCCCAGAAGCCCAGGCTTTTATGTGGATGTGGGAGGTGATCCAGGAAGCGCAGGGGGGGGGGGGGGAGATGAGCAGGGCAAGCACCCAGGGGCAGGAGTGTTATTCGCCTGGTCACTGCCTGGGGCAGCAGGGACTCTCCGGGAGATGGGATGGAGCACACCTCCAAGGGGCTAGGATGCTGGCACATCAGTCATTGTGGAGGGTCGCAGGGGGTCGGAGGGAGGCCAGGCAGGTGCCCTGCAGCCAGAGAAAACCTTCAGGCAAAACTCACAGCCTTCACATTGGAAAGTGGGCAGCCCCGGACAGTCACCCAGGGATTCAGAAAGAGAGAGAACCTGGCAAGTCCCCCTCTTCTCACGCTGCCCAGGGCTCCACTGGCCATTCTTCCTCAGAGCCCAGCGACCTGAAGGAGTCCCCTAGAGATGGACCGGCCCTCTCGCCATGGGTCCTTCCACCGTGACCTCCTTCTCAACCAGGGGCATGTGATTTGGAACAAAAAAGTCAGTGGAGAGCCACCTGTGAATCCAAAATCCAAAATGCTCAGCCAACTCCCAGAGGCTGAGACCCGGAAATACTTTCACCTCACAGATCTCATTGGTGCTCCCAGCAGAATCATCGCCCCACTCCCTTCCTCATCCTCACCTCATTCCTTCCTCTCACCAAGGTTATGCACCATCATATGTTAAGTGTGAAGTATCAGATTTGAAAACTAGCAGTAATACAGCTGTGTTTTTATTTCCCAACTAGTGGCTCAGTGTGCCGGGGTCCTGCCCCAGCGGGTCCAGGGGTTCCCCAAAGGTGTGGACGGAGTCGGCGAAGAAGGAATGACACGGAGACAGCGTTCAGTTGATCAGCAGCCTAGCCAGGATCTCTAGCCAGGATCTCCAGCCAAGTTCTGGTCTGGATCTCCAGAGAGGTTCTGCTGTTTATTGTCTTGTTACATCCGTATTTATACCAGTTGATTTTAATCCTGTCAATTTCTATTACAAAGGTTAGGGTGTTTCTTATCTCCATTCCAGGGAGTAAAGATTATGTAGCTTAAGCATGATTGTTTGTAGTGATTAACTACCCGCCTGGCACTTAGTTAAGGAGTTTCATCCCCTCCCTGACTTCAGGGAAAAATTCCTACCTGGGGAAACAACCTTTCTCGGAGAGGTGACCTTGGTTAAAACACACAGCGCTAAGGGGAGCAAACATATTAAGAACAGTATGCTATATACGCCAGGTCCCTTGAAACATATGCTGTGCAGATGTTTCTTTCCTGCAGCGACTGTGTCAGGCAGCAAGGATGGACCGGCTTCCGGCATCAGTGCACAAAATTCGTGCATGGGGGGAGTGTCCCTCAGCCAGGCCTGCACCCTCTCCAATCTGGGACCCCTCAGGGGATATCCCAAAGGGATCAGGCCTCAACCGGCAGTCGGGCATCCCTCTCGCAATCTGGGACCACTGGCTCCTAACCGCTCACCTGCCTGCTGGCCTGCTCACCCCCAACTGCCCCCCCTGCTGGCCTGTTTGCCCCCCAACTGCCCCCCCCACCAGCCTGATTGATCCCAACTGCCCCCCTGCCAGCCTGCTTGCCCCCAAGTGCCGCCCCCCCCCACCGGCCTGCTCGCCCCCAACTGCCCTCCCCTGCCGGCCTGATTGCCCCCAACAGGCCCACCCTGCCAGCCTGCTAATCCCAACTGCACCCTCCGCCAGACTGATCACCCCCAACTACCCTCCCTTCCTGGCCTGATCGCCCCTAACCACCTCTGCCTGGGCTCCGCCAACATGGCTTTGTCCGGAAGGACGTCTGGAAGGTCTCCCGGTCTAATTCGCATATTACCCTTTTATTAGTATAGATTTATTTTGAAGAAAGTATCTTAACTGATTTCTGCTCCAGAAGTTTTCCAGTAGCCTTTGGCTACAAGCATGAAAATTCTAACCTATCTGGGTTCAAGGTCAGCAGCTAAAATTAAAGTCCCATGGAAGTTCAGACGATTTCAACTTAACTAACTCAGCAAATTCTTGTGGTGACAGGTCACTGAACATGTATGAAGAAATATCCCAACAGAACTTGGGGCAGGACAACGAGTTAAGGTCCTCGTCTAGCTTCATTCCTGACCATTCGCACCTCCACGCCCCACCTGCCCCTGAAAACGTTTGCGGGGAGGGCCAAAGTGGAGAAAAGTTAGCAGAAACTGAATCAGAGAGCAAATGGTGGAGTGGCTTTTCCTTCACATCAAGCCCTATATCCATGGACAAGCCGAAACAACCCTTAAGAGGCCCAGGGGGTAGGTGGGTGGGTGGGAAGAGATCAACCAAAGAACTTGTATGGACACAGACAATAGGGTGGTGAAGGCCTGGGGTGTGGGGAGAGCAGGTTAGAAGGGGTCAATGGCGGGGGTGGGGAGGGGACATATGTAATACTTTCAACAATGATTTTTTTAAAAGGAGTTTATCAATCTATCAATCAACCAACGAGGATTTAATGACAGAAGCAGTCTGGTGTTCTGGAAAGACCAATGAAGGAGAAGTCAGGAGGCCTGACTCTCCCCTAGCCCGGTACCAACGGGGAGACATTATGAATGTTGGACTCCTACATGAGCCTAAAGCTCCAACGTGCTAGTTTTGTCATTCGCTTGCTCTGTGATACTGAAGCGGGATGGAGCCTCAGCGTTCAATCAGTCACATTGATAAAGTACCTTGCACATGGTGGGCACACAGTAGGTGCTCTATAGTTGCTTTCCGTTTTATGGGGGCCAGAATAACCCAGTGGAACAAGCCCAGCTTCAGAGGCAGAGAGTTGGGTCGAAATCTCAGTGGCACCAATCACCCCGGGGCCACTGATCAACGCCTATGTGTAGCGTTGCCCTAAGACAGTGGTTCTCAACCTTCCTAATGCCGCGACCCTTTAATACAGTTCCTCCTGTTGTGGTGACCCCCAACCATAAATTATTTCCGTTGCTACTTCATAACTGTGTTGCTACTGTTATGAATCGTCATGTAAATATCTGATAGGCAGGATGTATTTTCATTGTTACAATTGAACATAATGAAAGCATAGTGATTAATCACAAAAACAATATGTAATAATAGATGTGTTTTCCGATGGTCTTAGGCAACCCCTGTGAAAGGGTCGTTCGACCCCCAAAGGGGTCGCAACCCACAGGTTGAGAACCGCTGCCCTAAGATGATTTGATAAATGACTTTTTCCCTTCAACTGCACTCAGCTATCTCAAACCCATAAAAATAAATTCAGTTGCCTTACGGGTTTATTAAATAAACAATAGGCTAACCATTCTGATAAAGTGGGGAAATACATCCATACATCCACCCCTACGGGTTCACTCTACTCAACGGCCTTCTCTAGGAAAGTAGATGCTTGTAGTCAGTTAGGGCCGTGGTCAGCAAATTGTGGCTCGCGAGCCACCTGCGGCTCTTTGGCCCCTTGAGTGTGGCTCTTCCACAAAATACCATGTGCAGGCGCGCACATACAGTGCGATTGAAACTTCGTGGCCCGTGCGTAGAAGTCGGTATTTTGTGGAAGAGCCACACTCAAGGGGCCAAAGAGCCGCCTGTGGCTCACAAGCCGCAGTTTGCCGACCACTGAGTTAGGGGGCCCGGTCAGAAACCAAGCCAGGCCATTCGCTCCCCTATTCGCCCTAGATGAGTCTGCTGACGTAGCAGCTGCCTGAAATAGGAGCGATCTGATGAGAGGGAAACTTAAAAAGGATTGTTGGGAAATTGTACTTGGAAATATGCTTTGACACCCTCTCCTGAGGAGTCTCAAGAACGTTTCAGTAAAAACAAAGTTGTTTTTCAGATGTTTTGGAGCCAGATATTGGAACTTGGGGGATGCCATGAGGGGTCCAGGGCCCGCTTCCTGAACAGGCACCGGTGTAGTTCCACAGGCCACACTCTCAGGGGCCCCAGGGCTTGGTTTCACGTCTGCTATTGCCATCTTGAAATTCTAAATAATTTTCTCTTTAAAGTGATGTTATGTAAATGAAGTCCAACGGGATAACAGAGCATGTGAGTGAGCTGATATAGGCAATACAATGCCCACTGTTTCTTGCCACAGCATTCATGTGCCGTTTTTTTCTGATGCCCCTCTAAGCACACCATCCCAGTGGGCCCATGACGCCTGGGAGTTCAGTGAGACTGAAAGCGGGCAGACAGTAAGTGTGTGATGTCTACAACCAGGTCAGTGAGGTCGCTGGCAGTCTCAAGAGGCCCTGTTTCCCATACAAATCAGAAGTTGCTTTGAACAGAGAAAGAAAACAATGAATTCGAAGAAACATGAATGACCAAGGAATCCTATCATATCTTTTCGTATTTGTGTCACTTCTCTGTATTAGTCAACCACTCTCAGAGAAAATGGTAACTTGGAAGGGAAGGGAAAGATAGGGCAACCCCTTTCCTTTCAGGCCTTCTTTTTTTTAATATATATTTTTATTGATTTCAGAGAGGAAGGGAAGAGAGAGAGAAGCATCAGTGATGAGAATCATTGATTGGCTGCCTCCTGCACGCCCTCTACTGGGGATTGAGGCCCCAACCCAGACATGTGCTCTTGACTGGAATCGAACCCAGGACCCTTCAGTTCACAAGCCGATGCTCTATCCATTGAGCCAAACCAGCCAGGGCTCCAGTTACTTTAAATAGGAATGAAAAGTTGCCTCTCCTATTCTTCCCTGTAGAAGGAGTAGGAAGAGAAGGCTGGACACACTGAGCGCTTCCTTAATCTCTAATATACACGAAATGCACCAGGCCTAGTGCCTATCATCAAATGTAGAAGGAAGAGGAATTTCTGGCAGCCCTGTCCTGGGATTCCACGGTGTCTGTACAAAGAGGAAATTGCCTGAAGCTCCTTTTTCTTTATTAACATAACATAACATAACATTTATTATTTGTAACCATTTTAAGTGTTCGGTTTTGTAGCACTAAGCGCACTCACATTGTACACAACCATCACCATCATTCACCTCTCAGCCTTTTCATTGCCGCTAAAACCTGCCAATGTTTGTTCCTCTGAATTGCCCAGCTTAGGTTGCACTGTCAAGTGAAAGGAGGGTCAAATATGAAAGTAAAACATGAAAAAAAAATGGTAGAAGTGGCTGAATCCATGGATGAAAGAGAGCCAAGCAAAAGAAAATGTCACCCGCATGGATTTGGGATAGTGAAAGATAGAAGCCATTGCCAAGAGGATAGTGTCCACCCATTTTCTTTTACATGTTGTCACGCAAGTCCTCGAAAAACTCCCAGAAAAACCTGTTCTCAAGCAAAGTGGTTTCTCAGACTCACTGCACTGCGGGAGAATAGCATCTTGACGGGTTTAGTCATGTCTCAGACATTGTAGAGGATCTTCAAAGAGTTTAGGGCCCGAGTTGGGTGATTTGAAGGTGGGTTTTGCAAGGTGGGAAACTGGGTGAGATTGGGCCGAGTTTATGGCACAATAACTTTGGATTGGTGGGCACAGCAAATGAAGAGTTTTGAACAAGTCTTTACGATTAAACTGCTCATCTTTGTAACTTGCTTTAGTTAGTTAACAGTCATGGCTTTTAGGAACTATTATTTCCTGGAACAAATAGCTTAAGGGCATTTTTGTTTTGTTTTTTGCTGGTTTTAGTATTTTATAACATGGGGACAGGAAAGCGTGCTCAGTCCCAGCACTGTTAAATACGGGAACAGGAATTTATGTTGGTTTTAGTTTTCAACATGAAGAAGCCAAGGCAGGGAGGGGTTTAATAACAAACCCCACATTCTATAGGTAGTTGGTAACAGAGCTAAGGTTGAGCTCAGACCCTCTGATTACGAGTTCTCTCTCTCTCTCTCTCTCTCTCTCTCTCTCTCTCTCTCTCTCTCTCAATCTAATTACCTTACTTTCTCTTAAAATGAAAAACTTGCAATATAATCACATCACAGAAAATTTGGAAAAAAGAAAAATATATCCCAAATTATCTATATATATAAAAGCCTAAGTGACCAGCTGACCATTCAACTGTTCGACTGTCCAACTGTCCGACTTTTAGCTATGACGCACACTGACCACCAGGGGCAGATGCTCAATGCAGGAGTGGAAACCACAAGCATGGAAACATGGAACAGACTGATGAATCTCAGAGGGAAGGAGGGAGGAGGGAAGGCGGGAAGAGATTAACCAAAGATCTTAAATGCATACTAGAGACCCAGTGCACAGATTCGTGCACTGGTGGGGTCCCTCAGCCTGGCCTATGCCCTATCGCAATCTGGGACCCCATGGGGAATGTCAGAAAGCCGGTTTCAACCTGATCCCCACAGGCCAGGCCAAGGGACCCCACCAGTGCACAAATCCATGCACAGGGCCTCTAGTATCACCATAATATCAATCACCTGTTATTTCCTTCCAGTCTTTCTTTGTATGCAATGTTTTTGTTTCTGTTTTAATTCTGTTATATCAGTGGTTCTCAACCTTGGCTGCACATTAGAATCACCTGGGAATCTTTTTGAAATCCTGATATCTGGGCCTCATCCTCTGGAAATTCTGTTTCTTTGTGATGGGGTGGGGCCACAACATTAGTCACAAAGAAACAGAATTTCTGGAGGATGAGGCCCAGAAATCAGGATTTTAAAAAGATTCCCAGGTGATTCTAATGTGCAGCCAAGGTTGAGAACCACTGTGTTATATAGAGGTTGCTTTTGCTCCATAGATTTTTTCTCTAATGCCTTCTTAAGCCAGATGAATCCTCTCTCCTGCTTCCCTGTGTGCTCCTCACTGCTCCCCATCCTACGGAAGAGAGTCCATGCTTTTGTTGAGATTCTGCCACAGCCATCTAGTCTGAAAGAGCAACTTTAAGAGGCACAAGCCCCAGAGAACAGCTTCCCCCACTAGCCTAGTTTGTGGGGCCCCAAAATCTCCAGGCAACTGACCAGTGACATCAAGGTAAAGTCACCTGACTCTCAGTCAGACTCAGCCTCCTACTACTGGTTATCTCCTCTGTCTGCCTTTACCCTCCCTTTCCCTACTCCCTGCTCTTTGCAAGAGGTCTGCTGAGGCCTTCCATAGGCAATACGTGGCCCTCATTTTAGTAATTGGCAAGCCCTGTCACAATTACAATCACATTCTATAATGGGGATCACGTCACTGATCATTCATTCTCAATAACCTCATTTTCAGTAAAGGGGCTCTTGAAAAGTTTTAAGACAAAGCGCTACTAACTTAATCATATTTAATATGCACTTGAGGACTTAACAGTTAGAAAAAAAATCTCACTGTGAGGCCATTTACATATCAAATAATTGCTTAAATTCCTTCTTCCTCCAAATTGAGATTTTTCCCAAATCAGGTGATCCGGCATTGCATTTCAGTGAATATTACATAAGACATCCTTCTGAAATCTAAAGGGCATCCTTAAAATAAAAATGCATCTTGACGTCCAAAATAATACACTAATCCCAGTCAGCAATACTCTGCCCCGCATAATAACATTCTTATGAAAGGAACCCTAACGTTTCGGTAGCCAGGGCAAGATGTGAAATGTAGAACAGAGGTTGACAGGTGTAAACTTCATTTAGGAACTGATCTCCAAAGAAAGGTGCCAGTCCATGTAAATGGTATATTTCACTCCAGATCGACTTTTACAAAATTTTTAAAAATATATTTTTATTGATTTCAGAGAGAGAGAGAGAGAGAGAGAGAGAGAGAGAGAGAGAGAGAGATAGGAACATCAATAATGAGAGAGAATCATTGATCGGCAGCCTCCGGCATGGCCCCTACTGGGATCAAGCCAACAACCTGAGCATGTGCCCTTGACCGGAATCAAACCCAGGACCCTCAGTCCGCAGGTTGATGCTCTATCCACTGAGCCACACCAGCCAGGGCACCTGAATCGATTTTAAACAACACTAATGGGCATTGGTCCCGTTCTGTTGCTGGCCAAATGCCCCATGTTTCCCATTATCCTAGTCATTTCTCATTATTTTACTCAGAGCACTACACAGAACGAGGCTCCTTACATAGCTAAGGTGTCTTCATTGTCAGTACCTCTCTGCACGACCAGCTACTTAATTGTATGTGTACTATACACATTGCTCAGTCACCCTTGGCTTGACTTTGAGAAGCAGATAGCTGAAGAGGGGATTGGGCTCCAACTGTGTGAAGGGGGGTATAATTGTGAAATGTATTCGATTGGCAATGGACCATGATCAAATGCTGAATCAACTATTTCTTTCTTAATTTCACTATCTCACCTTGCATCCTCTGTTTGTCGATGAGACTATCAGAACTCAGACCTGAATCCCCACTGAACAATTTGAAAACTTTCCTATCAACATGACTCCACCTGCACTGAGCCTGTCCCTGAGAGACACCCCGAGAACCTCCAGGAAAATGAAGGGGGGTCCGGCCAACATTTCCCTCAACCACTCTCAGCAACACAAAATTTCTTATAGACAGAGACCACTTCCTAAGCCTCGAAGCCTGAGCATTTGGGGCTGGACCTACTCATTCTTGCCTGGACTAGGAGAACAGCCTCCTTGCACCATCATGCCTTCAGTCTGGCAGTCTATCCCTGCCAGGGTAATCTTCACAAAAGGCAGCTCTGATTATGTCACCATCTGAACAGCCTAGAGCGCAGGGGACACCCTTGGTGGCTGCAAGTTCCACATTGTACTGGGCCAGAAGTCAGTGGTTACTGGAGCCCATCCTCTGAGAGGTGGGGGTTGGTGGAAAGTCAGATTAACTGACACAGGAAAATAGATATATTTAATAGTAATATCTAGGTTTTTATTACTTATCTATATATATAAAAGGCTAATATGCAAAGTGTCCCCTCGGGAGTTTGACCAGGAGAACGGGAGTTCGATCGCTCGCTATGATGTGCACTAACCATCAGGGGGCAGCACAGAACATGGTAGGCAACCAGCGGTGGTGGCAAGGCACTGAGGGAGCAAGGGAAGGGGAAGGCAGGGAAGCAGGGAGGTGAGGAGGTGGGAAACCTGATCAGTCCTGATCATCGGCCAGGCCTAGGGACCCTACCCATGCATGAATTTCGTGCACCGGGCCTCTAGTACATGAACAGAATGTGGTAAGTTAAATAGTTCTATAAACAAAAGCAGCTGTCCTCAAACACACTTCTTTTCCATTTAACTTTATTCACAATAAATAACCCAGCTCCCTCACCCTAGAGTCAGGTTCTTCACTGTCTCCCAGAGTTTCCAGCGGGACTGAGCCCCCAGTGCCCATACCTCTAACCTGTTCACTTTCTCTTTCCTTGTCTCCCTTCCTCCCTTTACCTAATAGTTCTAAGTTGATCACTTCTCAAATGTACTACCTGACCTCAAATCCTTATCTCAAGGTCTGCTTCTAGGGAAACCCAACTCAAGACCTTGAGAAAAAGCATCCCTACAAGTCAATGGTGAAATATTTGTAAAGATGGGGTTAAAGAAAAGGGAAGGATGGAGAATGGAAGGGATAAGGAATGGAAAGGACTAGAACAAGAGCAGTCATGATCGAGATGCCAACTTCTATGGCCCATGCTCACAGCTATATCTATGTGAGACTTCTTACCAGACAAGACTCTCCAGGACCCAGAATTCTTTGCATTAATACCAAGCACAGCATCTTGTACCGCTGGAGTATTGATAATTTTTCTTGCTACTCTTCAAATTGTTTCTAATAGTTGACAAACTTAAAATTCTCCCCATCCTTGTAGCACCAATGGCCACTGTGAGAAGTTTTCTGACTTCAGTGTCCATTGTAGAGGACTCTGGAGATGAAAGGATTACACAAAGGTTAAGTATTATTGCTTAAAAATATCTTGGGAAAACGTCTTATTTAAGACATTTATCACAAAAGAAGAGCTTAAAAAAGAAAACCAAGCAAGTAATACAGGAGGAAAAACCATATCTTTAGTAAAAAAAAAAAAAAAAATGTCACCTTTCCTTTGTTAAAAATGACTCTGGGAAATCAGTATCACTTCTAGTAGGTGAACTTTCTAGCAGTAATAAAGGAATCAATTTGTGCTTAAGGTAGAACAGAAGTAAAATCAGAAAGCCTTCCAGGAGTGGAACAATTTTCCCAATCCTTTGTAACAGTCAACAAAGCAGAGCCTGAACTGAGGACTGAAGAAATTACGCATCAATATATCATTTTCATTACTATAAGATCACCTCTACTAAAAACCCCCTTTGAAAATATTTGGAGGAATACTATACTATAGAGCCCATGGTTAGCGATGCTTTCACTATCCTGCTATTAGTGCTGTCTTTTTCCTTTGTTTTTCTGGCATGTTGGGGACCAGTTTCGCATAATCTAATGCCAGACATAAGTTTGTACCCATTAAGGTGAACAGAAAATTGCCACAGACAAACAAAAATAATCTATAAGTAGAACACTTCAAAAAGGTAGAACTTAATTTTACTCTCTTATAAAAAGCCTAGAAATATGTAGACCAGGGAGAATATGACAGCTCTGTTCACAAAGTTCTCATGAGCTGAACCTCTTTGGAGATACAAGAATGTATCAAATAAGGCTCCAGAAGTAAGCAACCCCAATCATCAACATTTGTAAGACTGAGAACCAAATCCACTTGTGAAATGGTAACTGCCTAGTTTGGAAGCAAAAGTTGAAAAATCTATAATAATAAAAGCATAATATGCTAATTAGACCAGACATTCTTCCAGAAGACCTTCCAGACAAAGCTGGGGCTGCAAGGGAAGCCCGGGTGCCAGAGGGAAACCAGTGCCAGCAGCTGGGAGAAGGAAGGCCTACTCTTGCATGAATTTCGTGCATCGGGCCTCTAGTGCTATAATAATAGACTGCTCGTAATCAGCCAATCTTTCATGTCCTCTGTGTCTGCCTGCATTTTCCCGATATAAACACTTGGAATTTGCCCACATTATTAGTTATTCTTGGTAATTGGGTCAGGAGTGGCTGGAATAATCACACAAAAAAATCTCAAGCTTCAAATGAGTGTGTAGTTTCAAACCAAATGTCAGAACTCCCTCAAGTGAGCTGCACTTCCTTGTTCTGCCCCCTCAGATGATGGAAAAAGACTTGGCTTGGGGTGGTGAACTCATAATACAATACACAGGTAATGTATTCTAGAATTGTATGCCTGGAACCTACATAATCTTATTAACCAATGTCACTCCAATACATTCAATATAAAAATGAACAAATAAAAAATAATTTTTAATAATGAAATGGCAGGGGATTAAAAAGAATACAAAGGTATATAAATATACACCAGAAAGCAGAAAGACCTAATATAAAGGAGTCAGACAAGGAATTAGTAGACTCAAGGCCTCTAAGTTGGCCAACTATTAGTCACCTTAGACAAACCTAATCTCCCTGACACCCAGTTTCTTCATCTGGCCATTGGGGAGAAAAATCTTAAAAGTTCACAAAATTGTTGAAAATCTACATGGTCTTTAATATGAAAATACCCCTTATCTCTCTCTCTCTCTCTCTCTCTCTCTCTCTCTCTCAAAAGTGGCCTACAAATGTAAAGTGTTAATATAGAAAATCCAAACTTTATTTGCCACAAATAAACAAAGAGTTGTATACAGCCCCTGATGGAGATTATCTGCTACAACCCATCTATTGTTTCAGATGACAAAATTCAGGTCTAAACAAGTTCAGTGGTTTATGAAGACTGCGGGACAAATGCCTAGCAAAGTGTTCGCTTCACACTCAGCCTAGTGGTCTCCCGGGCCCCCTGATCACCTGTGACCTGCCTATGAGGTTGCAGGCAATGGCTAGGATGCTCATCAGCATGCGTGTGGTTCTCAGGACTGTACTGATTAAAGTCAGAGCTCACAAGTCAGTCTGTGCCCCTCGTAGCCCATCCATCACTTAGTGCTGTTAGGTTTACTCCTTAAATCTCTCCGGAGATT